>NC_045736.1:1087461-1111281 GCF_008692095.1 Etheostoma spectabile | reverse complement strand
GGGGCTACAGGCCAGGCTCAGGTACGTCAGCAGTACCCAAGGGGTACTTTTTCTGCTGCCAGGGGGTACTTGGAAAGATTGTAGAGCAATCCAACTAATTTGAGAAAAAACAAATAGAAATGATGATTTTATTAAAATGATATCAGCTGTTAATACCTAAAAATCAGGCAGCTAAACGTCATGAATATTTGGGAGAAATGAATGTCTGAAAGTACTGCAGCACAAGAGGCTGAAATGGTTAGCTAATACCTATAGCATACACTAGAAGACACTGAAAGGACTTTGACAAGACTAAAGTCTGACACCATCAAACATCTAAAGACAATGGGCCCAATCTTGCACCCGGCACAGCACAAAAGCCCGACATAAGTGTCTTTGCTTTAAGACCGATGTAGTTGTCAATTTCCCATCCAGCACCCACGTCGTTTCAATGGCAAATGCACATGCGCCCATCTTTGCACCCATGGGTGTGCTGGTCTTACAGGGAGGTGTGTATAGGTTATTGTGTTCAGGTGCATTCTTGGCGTATTGCTATCTTGAGGCAGTGGGAAGTGATTGCACCATTGACCAACAAAAACCTTTTCTAAAGCCAATATTGTAGCATTTCATTGTTATTTTAACAGCGTATTAGTAAAATTTGTCTAGGCTCGTCAAATTTTTTTATTTACAAAAAGAATAACTGTTGTGAAGAGGTCCACAGGGAAATTATTACACGACAATGCAATTCCCCTCAGCTTACAAAGCACAGTCTAGTGTCTTTGAGCTCAGTGTTGATGCAACTTTGTTATTTCCAGACAGTTGTTTTCAGCACACAAATCTAAAATGCAAGTATACGCTGCTTATACACCACAAAAGAAGAGACAGTTAGCGACTAGCTGGTGAATATAGTCAATTTGGCTGATAAAGAGTTGGTGTAAACCAAAACAGAATTTAAAAGGAGACTGAATATTGGATTACATTTGTCTAGTTGTCTGAAACACCACTCTCCAAATTAATAATGTTGCTTCATGTTTGCTGTGTGTTGCATCAACTCAAAAGATAATGATAATGAACATGTGTTGTGTTTTTGTTTGTTTTTTTCCCACTAAAGTCACATGTTTTGCTTTTTATATTGAGACGACGATGATTTGCACATATCAAGAAGATGTAATCAAACGGGTTATCGTTACTAATATACACTCACTGATTGTTGTAGTGCCCCCCATTCCCAGATTTTGGTGTAGCATGCCCACAATGGGTTATTTGTTATAATGCTATCATTTCTCAGAAGATTGTTGTGCTAAAATGTGTACAGCACCCAAAGGTGCCCCCAAATAACTTACACAATTGCTTGACAGCTATTGGATGGATTGGTGCAAAGCAGATGCTCAAATCACCAAGCCCTGTGGCAGCTCTCAATAAAAAGCTCTTCTTTTAAAGCGAAACAGCAGTGTGACCTGATGAGGCAGCTGGTTAAACTCCAGATGAGCCTGACTGTAGCCTCAGGTACTCCAGCAGTTTTTATTAGCGGTTTGCCGGCTGTAGAGTAAAGACAAATCACCTGGTCTTTGCCGTGAGGCCTTGTCGAAAACAACTTGCACGAGGAGCTCAGTCAGGCTAAATCTGTTGTTAGTCTTTTAGTTTTATAGACTTTAAAAGGTTTTAAACAATTTTCTTATCCTAATGTTTCTGAAGCACAAAAACAATAATGACTAAGCTAATTATAAATTGCGAGTGTATGCAACAGTGGTGGAAGAAGTATTCAGATCCTTTTAAGTAAATGTACTAATACCATACTGTAAAAAAATACTCTGTTCCAATTCAAAGATCTGCATTGAAAATGTTACTTAAGTAAAAGTATGCAAGTATCATCAGGAAACTGTAATAATGTTAAAAGTAAAAGTACTCATTGCAGAAAAATCCTCACATTTTAGAAACAATCAAAAAAGTTCAATCAACTTTTTTATCCTCTTATCATTACAGCTGTAAGTGTAGGCCTATATATTTTAGTGTATATGTAATTTATAAAACACTTTATAAACTACATGTGTTTTGTGTGCAAAACTCATCATTTGTAAAGTAACTAAAGCGGTCAGATGAGTGTAGTGGAGTAAAAAGTAGACTATTTCATCTAAAATGTATATAGAAGTAGAAAGTGGCATGACAATACTCAAGTGATGTACCTCTGATTTTTTACTTAACTACAGTACTTAAGGAAATATACTTTATTTCCCCGGGCGCTGTGATTGGATGCCCACTGCTTCCTGGAGGGATGGGTTAAATGGAGTGAATGAACTTCTCTACACGTACTGTATGTCTATGTGACAATAAAGTACCTTTATTAGTTATGTTACATTCCACCACTGTATGCAAATATAGTCAAATTGACTACATTACCACTAAGTTATTGGTGAGCCAATATTTCAGCAGGGAGGGGTTTTTAAACGGTTGATCTGATCCATGATAATGACATACCAATTATTATACCGCCTGTTGAGGTATTGTGGAGCTACTGAGTGTCATTTCAGGATCCCCGGGACCAGGATACCAATAAGCTACTTGATTTTTTCCTAAACAGGGCATGAAGCAATCTTTGAAATACATTTTTATGGAATCAAGTAACACGGCTCACTTCAGTGCACATCCACTGATACCAAACACAAAAATGAATCAAGGACATAATGATTTCATATTTTGTGCATGAGCATTGAGTGGGGGAGGCTGGAATATTCCTGAAACCCATCAAAACCTGCGTGTCGAGTACCTGATATCGTGGGCCATGATGCCTTTTTTTCCCCACAATGCAGTTTCAGAGCAAATTCTATTTTCCATGAGTTGACTGTCACTGTGAGTGGGCTCAACAGGTCATGTTAGTCATTGTTATGATGAGTCATTCATGCTGCAGTGCTGGAACTTACTCTGCGTCAGATACACAGTTTATTGTCTATGAGAACTAAAGTAGATAACTATTTTAGATATCATCTATATCTATAAAAATAACATTCAAGGCCCTGAAATATAAAGCCACAAGTTAGTACAATTCTTTTTTTTTTTCTTGACAATTGTGACAATCCTTTTAAATTTCACATAATAAGCCCACATGATAGCTTTTTTTCCACCAACTCCATCAATTTACAACATGGTTGAAAGCTCTAGGAAAGCCTGTAGGTTGAACATTTTGAGCTCATTTTGTCCCACAACCACTTCCAGCACCACGAGTTTCATGCATGACAAGTCTCTTTTTGGAATTCAAAATTTAACATTATTGAAAAGAACGTCAAACACACTCATTATGCAGGGTATTTAACGCTTGCTTTATTCATATTTTCATTTTTGGAATGGAATACACTCTACTCATGACCAATACTGTCTGCATTTCTTTCATTCATAGACCTGAGCTTTTGAACTCCAAACTCATACATTGCAGAAAGTGTTATATAATTATGTGTCTTCCTTATGTAAAAGGGATGTTTTTAAAGTGGTGTCCCTAAAAAAAATGACCACTTAGGATGAAAGCTGCTTTGGCAATAAGTAGTAACACAGTGCATTTTGAAATTAAAAAGCTCCATAAAGTACTTGAGAAATCAAAGAAGGGATAAGCTAGTTATGTTCAGTTGTCTAGGTTGCTAACAAATAGGTTCTGTTTCACCATTTCCATAATAGGCACAGTTTGAATAAGGGCTGCAGGCCTTAAAGGATTCCTGCACCGTGCTGGATCTCCGGCATGCGGCTATGAGAAAAAGATTTATTAATTTGGGAACTTGCGTGCGGTTTTATATTTTTGAGTCAACGGATTTCACTTTCCAATCATCTGAAAGGAACGCTACTCTAACTAACGCAAAGCTTAAAGGGCTTGGGCCTGGTGCTGGATTTCTGGGTTATGACTATGTTAGAAAAATAAACTAATTAAAAAGTCCACATGGGATTTGTTTGTTATGCGCTGGGTTTAACCAGTCATCGAACTTCCACCTACCAATGAACCAAGTTCTAGCCAATCAGATGCAAAATAGAGCGGGTCCTTGCCAAAAAGCAAGAGTGCGGTGTGTGGTCTCCGTGGAACCACGGCTAAAAAAATGTAGATACAGCTTTAGTTGAGAAAGGAGTTGAAAACAAATGGCGCTTGGCATGAATAGAGGACAAGAGTAAAAGGGTGGAGACGGGAAGTCGCTTAGCACCTGGCTGCAGAGTATTGTCAAGGACATGCTCACTGTACGGCAGCAGTGAGAAAGTGTTTGCTAGTCATCAGATGCTAGTCATCAGATGCTAGTCATAGATGCTAGCCATTAGATGCTAGCCATTAAATGCACGTCATTAGATGCTTGTCATTAGATGTTAGTCATTAGATGCCCGTCATTAGATGCTCATCATTAGATGTTAGTCATTAAATGCTCGTCAATAGATGCTAGTCATTAGATGCTAGTCACTGCGAGTCAGTAGATGCTAGTTATTAGATGCTATTCATTAGATGCTAGTCACAAAGCTTCGTTCCTTACATATGAGTATGTTACAGGCATCGACAGCTACTGCTGCGCCTTTGCCGACCGACCGTGTTTGTGATAAAAACAATACGTGTGTGCATGTTCATAGCGGAACACGATTGGCCGTTAACAATGGCCACTGTGTAAAATATATCTAAAGCCCAAACTGCCTTGCAAAGCTGTCTGTCTGGAATCAGCATGGCCGTCATTTCAATATAATGGCTTTGTCCCAGAGTTTAGATGTCTATCTATGTGAAAAGCTAAACAAAGCAAAGTTTTTAATAAATGTATGTGAAGCAACTAATGTCAACATGGACAAAATCATGAATGTACTAATTCACTTTTTTGATGATGATGTTTTCACAATGATTCAATGTAGGATTATATTATGGAAATATGAAAATCTACATTGACTCTTAATTTAATATATGGTTGGAAGAAGTAAAATGTGTCCGAAACTTTTTACTTCTTAAAAATGATGACTTTTAGTATTGTGTTATGTAAGAAGGACTTTAAGTGTTTTGCCAGTCAAATTGACTTTAATGAGTGCATATCGAAACATTACACTGTGGGACCCCCCTCCAAAAAAAAAGTTTCAGGCTCAGGATGTTTTTTTTTCATCAAGCCCTAGAGCTGTGTACATTTCTCTGTGCGTTGGTCGTTTTGATACTTTCAGTTATTAAATGGCACAGACCTGTTTTAAGATCAAAAAAGACAAATGTCACATTATATTTATTTAGTTCATTTATTTATTTATTGTGTGCCGCGTTAGGGTGGCTTAAAAGAGACAGGCGCTAAAATGGAGCATTTCAGAGAGAGGGGGAGCACAGGTACAGTATATTCAGACAGACAGTATAACGAAAATGTGTTTTTGAAACATTAGAGCAAGCAAACATGTTTAAAGTAGAAACGAACCTGAAAATGAGCATAGATGGCTCCTTTAATTCATAAAGAAGACTTAAACTGTTATCAAAGTGTTAGGGTTGGTGATCATCAGTTTTTTCGTGCACAGTAGTGCAGCATACTATGCTGTAAATACAAGCATCTAAATGTAGGCCACTCCTGTGGATTGTCTAAGGTTTAAAAGCAATGATACTTGCAACTGCTACAACTGAACTTGTAACGGCTTTTTCAGTCTTTCAGATGCAAAACCCCCGGCCTCACTTTTACAATAAAAGTCAATATTATTCAATACCATTTCCTTAATTGCATTCAATTACAAGCAAAGGGCAAAAAACGGAGCCAAGATTTTGTAAACAGTAACATCCTCTGTTTACAGACGTTTCTTATCTGGGGATGTGCAAGACATTAACCACGAGAAACGTGTTTTGTTTGGGACTCAAGGAAAAAGCATTGTGACTCTAAAGCAGTGGATATGAGCTTAAACATGACATTCTAACCCTGGGTTTTAAAACAATTAAAACATGACAGCAGTTCTGCAAGAGTGGACATGTTTTGTTTCACCATTTTTATCAATGTTTAAGTTGTATTATCCATGTTTTCTCATCATTTCATATCAAAAGAGTTTTTTTAGCTGAAAGACAAGCAGTTACATTTGGGATAAACATGTGTTGCTCACATTATGTCGGTGATTCCCAAGCCGTGGTTTAGGGGGTTATGAGAAGAATCTGACTGGGGTCACGAGCAGATTAATGAGATTAGACAGAAGAAGACAAAACATCAACGCTATGCATACGTTGTTTATTTTCTTTGGCTTTCCTTAATCTTTCCTGCGCTTTTTTTACAAATAATGACTTGATCAGTCAGTAATTGTACTTGGTCAGGATGATCGATCTATACGTATTTAACCTTTTGCCATGTTGCACTACGTTGACACAGCACATTTAAAGTAATTCTAAACACCCATCCAATAATATATATTTAGTTTAATGGGTTTTTTCCCATAAATGCTATAATTTAATTTAGGTACAATATGGTAAAACCAAATCATAATCACTATGTGATTAGCTGCTTAGCTCAGCTGAAGCTTGTGGCAAATTGTCACATATAATAATAATAATAATAATAATAATAATAATAATAATAATAATACATTTTATTTAACAGCGCCTTTCTAATCACTCAAGGTCGCTTTACAGACAATAAAAGACGGATACAGGAAACAGAAAAGTGTAAGCAGTTATAACAAAACAAAACAAAACAAAAACACATGTATACTGTATGTATTGCAGTATTAAAAAAAGAAAACAACTACATTATTTATTCAGTAAGAGCACCTCTGTATGAGCTGGGCTTTGTGTTTGCATTCATGTGTAATACATTTTTCAAGGTGTAATGCTTATTCAGCTGATTGCTGCACACACCCATCACAGTTCATTTTCACAACATAATATCCTACACTGGTTCTTGCAAAAACCTGCAGCACACAGCCTGCTGCTTGGTAAGGGGATCTCTAACGCCACTGCCAATTAACGTATTCTGGTACGCTGCTTGTTTCTGTCGCTGCCAACGACTGCTCTCTTGTACAAGCTCAGATGTCTGGCTTGGAGCCAGATGAAGAATATCTGAAGACACTGCCATTCCCTTCAAAATCCACAGTGTGAGCTTGTTTCTTTTCACATGCGAAACCCACTCATATCCTTTTAGTCTTTGGTTATTTTGGTGTATGCACAATATTTGATGGAAATCTGTTCCATGAAGCAACTGATTATGTGACTGTTACACAAATAGCATCGACAGGCAACAGCCTATCATAGGAAGTTTGTCTTTATAATTTCTATGAAATTCAACTGGGCCCTGATATCTCAGCAGAAATGTACACTGACAGACATTACCATTATTTTTCAGTGTTGGAATGTAACTAAATACATTAAGTATCCTCTAGATCAAAGACAAAGATTTACTGTAGAAACTTAGATTTCTACAGATGTATTTGTTTCCTTCCCATTACCACTGGTATGGGTTACATGTGGGTGGGGAAACATAACTCTCTTTACGACAACAAGCAGAGCTGCTATACCCACTTCGAGGCAGTCTTTTCTCACAATGGCAGGAAGATTCTTTAGTGCTTGTGTCCCTCTCAGTAAGGATCAACCTAGGCAGACATTTCCTCATGCGATAGCAGAGCTACACTCTGCAGTTGGGTTTGTTAGCAGACGTCCTGAGTAGTCGGCTCCATAAACAAGCCACTTATCCCCCTTTTCTCTACTTAACTGAGAGAATTTGTGCATGTTGAACATTCTTGCTGGATGACAGCTATACATAAGGAGAACCTTGTTTTGTCTTCATGAAGCAAGAGGAACAAATTGTTTAACAACCAATGAATGTAGGTTCACACATTTGGTGAGTTGTGACTCAAAGACAACAGCCATACAGTTTAGTGTGTAAAAAAAACCACATTAAATAAACAAGAAATATGGGATACAATTCCTTGGTCCCATTGAAGTTGCTTGTAAAGCACTATGCACTTACTTTGAGTAATAATAATGATAATAATGTATACTTCATTAATCCCACAAGGGGAAATTACAATTTACACACTTGTCATTACACTGAGGCCTGTTTCACGCACACACTAAATGGAGAGATATCATACAGCAGTTGGGGGTTCAGTGCCTTGTTCAAGAGAACATTGGCAGTGCCCAGAAGCTGAACCGGCACCTCTCCAGCTACCAGTCCAGCACCAAACTTTGGTCTGTATGGGGACTTGAACCTGCAACCTTATGGTTTCACAACCCAACTCCCTACAGACTGAGCTACTGCCACACCAAAGCGGCAAGCGGCACCCCCCAGGAGCGATCATATCCACAATACCAACACTACTGCACAATATGATCCAGGCTGCACAATGCTTCTTTGTTTTCTATTCATCCTTTTATTTACACAAAAATAAAAATGTCTATAAATTATGAGCTCAGAGCTTTGCACTGCTCTTCAACAGATCACTGGAAATGTCCCTCCCTGCTTCAAACGCTCCTCCATCATCCCTGTCCACAAAAAATCCACCATTACAAGACTAAATGACTACAGACCTGTCTAATGAAATTCTTTGAGAGGTTGTTGTTGACCCAACTGAAGGCCCCTACAGTGCCTGATGCAGTCAACATGGGACTGTACTACATCCTGCAACACCTTGACTTCCCAGGTACATAAGGATCCTGCTTGTGTATCTCAGCTTGGCTTTAAAAACTATCATCCCAAAAATCCTCCGCTCCAAAGTCACCCAACTCACTGTCCCAGCACCCACCTGTCTGGGGACACACACTTCCTGGCAGCAGGCAACTTAGCTAAAAGAGAGACAGAGCCCCCTACTTGTATTGTAAAATTGAGGTCAAAATAAAACCCTCTGGTGTGGTCAGAACAACCTGGAGCTAAAAACTCTACTGTGTAGATGCAGAGATGGCAAAAGTACTCACTTCCGTACTTAAGTAGAAGTACAGATACTTGTGTTAAAAATTACTCTGGTAAAAGTAGAAGTACTGGTTTAACTTCTTTACTCAAGTAAAAGTAACAAGCTTGGAACTGTACTTAAAGTATAAAAGTAAAAGTAGCCTTGCAAATGCTAACCATTTTTTATACAAAGCTCCCTGGACCACACAAATCTTACTAGAGTGCACGCTGAGGAGCTTTGTATACTTTATATGGCATTGGCTACATTTTAAAATGGATATGTGCCAACAGGCCTAAAACATCCCATATATGATTATTGTGACAGAGACTGGGACTCTAGGTTAATATGATTCTAACTGAGAAGCAAGATATGAATTCAGTTGTGATTCTGTGAGAATGCACAGATCCAGTTTCTCTTATTTAATCTTCCCTTTAACATTAAAAGGAATCTACATGTATGCGTGTGCTCAAATATGGCTTCTGGAAAGAAAAATGATAAATATGAATGACTAAACTGGCATTATTAAAGAAGTTCCCCAGCACATTGGCCGGAGGCATTCTTGATGCCTACTGTTTCAGACATCTCTCTTAGATAAGGCAGAGGATGATCGATTCGGAAATATTTGCTGCCGGTCTGCCCAATCTCTGGGATCTCCGTTTTCTTTGTTTTCAGTCATGTCGCCATCCATACTACTATGTGCTAAGGTTAGTGCCATCAAGCCGCAATGATTTGCTGCGAAAGAATGCAGAATTCTGCAGAATCTGTCGAGTCGTATTAGTGGTGCTTCAAGTGCATGTACAGTATATTCCCATCCAATTAGATTAACATAACTCCAGTGAAATGATTTGAAACTTGTTAGTGAGGACTAGATTAGGACTGTATTAAAGCTGATTCTGGTTCCCAACTTCGCCCCAGATGTGTCTGTTAAAACACGGACGGAGACTTTTTACTCTTGATGCAACCTGCAACCTAGGTAACGGGTAAGAACACAAACAACATCCCTAGCTAACTTACTTTAAATGTGTAAGAACTACAGACCAATACAACAACAGGCTTAAACTGACATCAGTTATACAATTTACAGTCTTCAAGGACGCACACACACAATCTCAACTGATTATCCTCCGGACAGCTTGTCTCATTTTCTTTTTTGCCACTTTTTTCTCTGCGTGGCGCGCCCCCCTTGCTCGCGGGGTAAGGCGCATGTCCACTATTCTCCAACACGACTACCTCTTGTACGAATCTAAAGTAACAAGCTTATTTTTAAATGTAAGGAGTAGAAAGTACCGATATTTGTGTTCAAATGTTAGGAGTAATAGTAAAAAGTCGCCACAAAAAATTAAAGTAAAAATACCTGAAAAATCTACTTAAGTACAGTAACAAAGTATTTGTACTTCGTTACTTCCCATCTGTGTGTAGATGACAGTGGACTTCAAGGTGAGCCCCTGATTGCCATACTCAAAACTGTCTGGTGTAGAATCCTTCAGGTTTCTGTTACACCCACCCCCCCGTCCAACATGGACACCATCAGCAAAAAGGTCCAGCGGAGGATGTACTTCCTTCGCCAGCTCAGTCCTCAGGAGCTGCCGATACCATTTTACTCGGTCCTATCTATCCCTGAATGATAACCCAGAGTAGCTTTGTGAATGACTTTGACACAGTATCATACAACTTATTAATACTAATTAAAATGGCTTGTAATTAGGCACAAGCAAGCAGCTTTAGAGTTGAACCCGCTCCTATCAGAATTGGAACCAGAGCTGCTGCTATCAGTGTTAGTTGAACTGCTGATCTCTTCCAGGTTCCATGTGACAGATTTAGCAAGGAGTTAAACCCCTAAACCTCAGTGTCAAATCCAAGGGCACAGGAAGTAGGAGTTACATCACACGCTGAGTGTATGTCCACAGTGCCATGGACACAAATGAACAACACTCACCAATTGCAAAATTCTACAATATGCAATGTTTATGGGACTATATATGTCCGAATCACTTTCCGGTAAGCATGAAGATTTAATAGGAATTTGCACTGCACGCACATGCAACATACCCACTATCCACACACACATTCAAAGAAACATTCCCACAATGCACACACATATATATAAAGACAACCTCACAGCTCTCCTTACACACACGCACAAAGCTCTGTCAAGGCTCAGACTTCTATTCTCACTTTCTGCAGCATCCGTGCCACTGTTACGATGCACCTGTCATCCGGGTGTCAGTTGCCAAACAGCTATCTGGCTGATGTACAGCTTCCTGGTAGGTCTTACAGCTGATACAAACCCAAAGACACAGCACAGTTTCACAGAAACTTCTTAAACAAAAAGTATTACCGAGCACGGTGGAAATGTGGAGTTCAGCCTATTTAGCTAAAGTTATTTAAAGCACTCTTCACATTGTTTTTGAGACAACTAAATAATTTGAAAGTAAATATCACAAATTAAAAACAGAATCCTAACACCTCTCCATCATCAGAAAATGTTTCTACTGTTCAGCAGTAGAGGGAATAGACCCACACATAAGCATCTATGAACAGAAAAAAGCAATAACTTTGTTTGCACTCCTGGCAATAAGTGTGATTTTTTTTTTTTTTTTCCATTTTCAGCCTTTGATTTTGACATGACAGTGGAAGCCATGAAAGGGGAGAATGACATGCATCCAAGGGCCACAGGTTGGAGTCAAACCCCGCCCGCTGCATGGAGACGCAAACCTCTGTACGTGGGCGCCTGTTCTACCAGTCAAGCTACCAGGGCGCCTGCAATCCATACATTCCACAGAAGCTCGATTACATCCCCAGCATCCCAACCCAAACTCTTCCAACTGTTCAACCTTTAGACACATTATTTATTCATTTTTGCATTTGGGTAAACTGCACTGACAAACGAGTAAGTATCTTTGAATATGAAAAAAGGAAAAGGGTTTCTCGAGTGCCCATGTGTTTTTTCTGGTTTGTACTGAGAAATAGTAATTTTGGCCCTCAATCCAAACAGGCTGAGATGCGCAAGTTAGACAGATAATACAACAGTATCCACTATGTCGTATCAATAAAAGAAGAAGATGTCTGCTGCCTGTTTGATTATCTACTCTCCGTCTCTGTCAACCAATCGTTCTCTGACAAAAGCATTCAGATCAAATTACTTCTCCCCAAAGACCCAGCTCTCAGTAACAGCTTCTCCCCTCACTGGTCCGCTCCATCTCCACGTTCACATTAGGTGGCTCCAACCTCCTGCCTACACCAGGCACTGGAGCAGGGTATTTCCAACTACACCTGCATCTCTGTGGAACGTATAAGACTTTTTTTTTAATGGATCAATCATGTGAACATTATCAAGACATTTAAAAACACATTACCTTGGAAAAACTAGAAAGGTAATTTTCCCTATTTTCTGACATTGAATAGAACGATTAATACACAATCTGTTAAATAATCAATAATGAAAATATTTAGTGATAAATCTCATTGGCTCAATTAAATACCCTTCAACATGAAACAAAAAACAACAATTAAAAAAAAAAAAAACTTAAACACTGCCTCAACATTTTACATCCTGTAAGCCAAGCCCCCCCCCCCCACCCCGGGTATTTCCCAACAAATGGCATGGTACCCATCATCCCTCACACACAGTCAGAGGGAGAGAAGCAACAGCAAGACTCTCACATATCTGCACCTGTCCATGTTGTGATCCCAAGGAGGCCCCTGTTAGGAAGCTCTGGGGTAGACAAGACAAGTTTGTAAGGGGTCAGAGAGAAATGACAAGAAGAGACAGAGTAGGAGTACAGGTCAGATAGGATCAGGCTCAATTTCCTGGTAGATTATACTGTACTTATAGCCTCTTATTTTAACCAACATAATTGTTGCATACCCCATCCACTCCAAATTAACCTCCTTAATTAAATACAGCGGAATAAACATTTGATATTTCCCAACAGAAAAATCCACATGAAAATCTAAACAAGCACAGGCCATGAGCAAATGTAGCCATAGCTTTACTATGACATTTTACCAGAGGTAGTCACCCAGCAGAGTGCAGATGTTTGGACATAAGGCCGTACAAGTCACTCATTGTGTTGATCCATGGATATCAAGGAAGGGTCATAAACATGTAAATATGGATGGAGCTAGAAAACTTTGCTCAAGAAAAAGCAACGTTTCTTTAAAGTCATTTAAATCATGTAAAGTTACTTAAAGTAGAAGTAAAAGAGCAATAAGAGGAATGTAGGTCAGTTAAAATGTATTCTGAGTAGCTAAATGTTAGTGCTACAGTTTACATGTTAAGAATATATGTTTTTAAAACCCAGCATGTGGGCGACAACATAAAATGTGAAAGGACACAGGCTGCCAAATAATTAATGTATTATAAAAAACAGTTTGAATTAGGGAGGTTGGCTAGTCAGGGACATCAGTAATGTCCATGTGGGTGTGTGTGCAGATAGTGTTATGAAGTAAAAGATAAGTAACAAATAACTTACCATGCAAAAGGGTTGAAAGTGCTGGCAAAAAGAGGACAGCAAGAGTTGTTGTTGTTGTTCTAATTCTTCTTCTTCTTTTTCAGTTGGCATTCTATGCGTTGCATAACTACTGCCCAATGTGAGGTGAGTAGCATATAAGTTGCTAACGAGAGACTTCTGTAATGTCAATACAGCAAAAATGAGCCTACTTAACAAAGTTTGTTCACTTAGCATCAAACACAACAAAGGCTGTCACTTGAATGGTGTTTTTAGCTAACGTTAGCAATCAATCAATAGCTTACATGTTTTTGAAATGACTCCTAGCTTAGCTAGAAGCTAGCAATCAAACACAACAAAGGATGTCAGTTGAATGGTGTTTTGAGCTAATGTTAGCAATCAATCAATATTAGATAACTAAAACGTTTTTGAAATAACTGCTAGCTTAACTACAAGCTAGCTATCAAACACAATAAAGGCCTTCACTGGAATGGCGTTTTCAGTTCCCCGCAGGGCCCTACAATGCCCTGCTAAGCCCTGCAGTGCCCTGCTACGCAATGAACTACTACAACTACCAGTTATAGTCATAGTTCGATTATCTTTATTGTCTAGACTTACTATATCTTTAAAGTGTCTTGATATAACTATTCTTATGATGTTATACTATGAATGATGTAATTTAATTGAAATGAATCTTGGTTGTGTGTAATTAGGTTTTGCCAAGCCAATATATACTGTACGTCCTCTTTTGTCTCATTAAGGGAGGACAGTTTGTTGATTTCATTTCCTGTTTTGTTGTTGCAATTTTTGAGTAAAGTTATATTTTGTTGACCTCTTTTTCAGGCCTAGATATTAAATTCTTTTGATGGCGAGATAAGGCCTTAACAAACAAAGAAATAAACATGAAACAAGACCTCATGAGAGGGAGCCAGACATGACGTGAATACAAGTTTTTAATTTGTGTAAACACACAAGCTAAATCAAATATAAGGGCACAAACATTTCATAAATGAGGACAAAGTTATCTCAATATTAAATGAATACTTTTTAAAATAAGAACTGTATGTCCTTTATGAAAAAGTTTAAGTTTAATTATTTTTTCCCTTTGCTTCTTTCATTCTTTTTTGATTTTTATTTTCCTTAAGTTAGTTACCTTTCTTGCATTTTTTTTACATTATTATTTTTATTATTATTGGTAGTAGTAGTAGTAGTATTATTATCATCTGGCTGGATTGCATAGATATGTATAGCCCATATTGGACACACCTTCTCAGTCAATGCGTTATCTTTATATTCATGACTATTTACATTGTGGTTTGTCACTGAAGGCCTGAGTCTCCTCTTAACAGTTGTTCTAGAGATGTATCTGCTGCTAGAACTCTGTTGTATTTATCTGGTCTCTAATCTGAGCTGCTGTTAACTTGCAATTTCTGATGCTGGTAAATCATATTAATTTATCCTCAGCAGCAGAGGTTACTCTTGGTCTTCCTTTTCTGGCTCATGTGAGCCAGTTTTGTTGTAGCGCTTGATGTTTTTTGGGACTGCACTTAGGGATACATTCAAAGTTTTTGCAGTTTTCCGGACCGAATGACATATCTTTCTTAAAGTAATGATGGCCACTTGTTTTTATTTACTTAGCTGATTGGTTCTTGCCATAATATGAATTCTAACAGTTGTCCAATAGGTCGACTGTGTATCAACCTATTACACACACATGTTCAGTACCTATACACGCACTAAATGGAGAGATATCAGAGTGAGGGGGTTGCCCATGGAAAGGCGACCCGAGCAGGTGGGGTTCGGTGCCCTGCTCAAGAGCACCTTGGCAGTGCCCAGGAGGTGAACTGGCACCCCACTAGCTACCAGTCTACCACCGGTTCCCAACTCCCTACAGACTGAGTTGCTGCCACACACACACACATATTTATATATACAGTGCCTTGCGAAAGTATTCGGCCCCCTTGAACTTTTCAACCTTTTGACACATTTCAGACTTCAAACATAAAGACATAACATTTTTATTTTTTGTGAAGAATCACCAACAAGTGGGACACAATTGTGAAGTGGAACGAAATCTATTGGATATTTTAAACTTTTTTAGCAAATAAAAAACTGAAAAGTGGTGCATGCAAAATTATTCGGCCCCTTTACTTTCAGTGCAGCAAACTCACTCCAGAAGTTCAGCGAGGATCTAAATGACTGATGGTGATAAATAGAATCCACCTGTGTGTGATCAAGTCTCTGTATAAATGCACCTGCTCTGTGATAGTCTCAGGGTTCTGTTGAAAGCACAGAGAGCATCATGAAGACCAAGGAACACACCAGGCAGGTCCGTAATACTGGTGTGGAGAAGTTTAAAGCCGGATTTGGATACAAAAAGATTTCCCAAGCTTTAAACATCCCAAGGAGCACTGTGCAAGCGATAATTTGAAATGGAAGGAGTATCAGACCACTGCAAATCACCAGACTGGCCGTCCCTGTAAACTTTCAGTCAGACAAGGAGAAGACTGATCAGAGATGCAGCCAAGAGGCCCATGATCACTTGGATGACTGCAGAGAACTACAGCTGAGGTGGGAGAGTCTGTCCATAGGACAACAATCAGTCGTACACTGCACAAATCTGGCCTATGGAAGAGTGGGAAGAAGAAAGCCATTTCTCAAAGATTCCATAAAAGGTCTCGTCTAAAGTTTGCCACAAGCCACCTGGGAGACACACCAAACATGTGGAAGAAGGTGCTCTGGTCAAATGAAACCAAAATCGAACTTTTTGGCCACAATGCAAAACGATATGTTTGGCGTAAAAGCAACACAGCTCATCACCCTCAACACCCACTGTCAAAATGGTGGTGGCAGCATCATGGTTGGGCTGGCTTCTTCAGCAGGGACAGGGAAGATGGTTCAAATTGAGGGGAAGATGGATGCAGCCAATAACAGGACCATTCTGGATGAAAACCTGTTGGAGTCTGCAAAAGACCTGAAACTGGGCGGCGCGATTTATTTCCAACAAGACAATGATCCCAAACATACAGCACAACTTACAAAGGAATGGTTCACAAATACACGTATCCAGGTGTTAGAATGGCCAAGTCAAGTCACCTGATCCAATTGAGAATCTGTGGAAAGAACTGAAAACTGCTGTTCACAAACGCTCTCCATCCAACCTCATGAGCTCGGCTGTTTTGCAAGGAAGAATGGGCAAGAATTTCAGTCTCTCGATGTGCAAAACGGAGAGACATACCCCAAGAGACTTGGAGCTGTAATCGCAGCAAAAGGTGGCTCTACAAAGTATTAACGCAAGGGGGCCCAATCTTTGCACGCACCACTTTTCAGTTTTTATTTGCTAAAAATTTAAATATCCAATGATTTTGTTCCACTTCACAATTGTTCCCACTTGTTGTGGATTCTTCAAAAAAAAAAAATTTTTAAATCTTTATGTTTGAAGCCTGAAATGTGTCAAAGGTTGAAAAGTTCAAGGGGGCCAAATACTTTCGAAAGGCACTGGATTGATGTTTAATAGTAGATCTAGTATAGTATTATATATAAAATAAATATTGCAATGAAATGAGAATTTTACTGGACAGCACTGTAATGTACGTTAAATTAAATGAATAAGTCACAATAAAAGTATCTAAAATTAAATAAGAACTGTTGAATCCCCTCTGAATACCCAACAAAACAGCTGTAGGATAAGATGATCTTGGTAATAAAAAGTTCATCCAACAGTAAATCTTGATTCAGATCAGCTCTTAGCTTGGGCAACAGTCTTTAAAAACCTACTTGTCTGACCCGTTGACAGTCATTTACGAGATTCCCCAAAAGTAAACAATCTTGTTCAGCATCTTTCCAGAGAAATTGGCCTTTCACCTATGTACATATACACAACAGCAGCTATCAGTACAAGACAGGGTAAATGTTTTCATTAAGCAAAATACTTCCCTTCGTCCCCATTTCCTCTGCTGTCATGTAGGGTTACATGATGGGGGTGATCAGATAGAGATAAGCACACACATTGGCGCCTTCTCATCCTGTGGAGCTTTTTTTTTGGTCTTTTTCAGTGTGTTAGTGAAGGCTTGAGACTACATTGTTGTGTTGAAATGAACCAAACCTGTCTTTCATCCAAACGGGGACTTAAGCCGGCAACCCTCCGGTTCCAAACCCTACTCCCTACGGACTGATCTACTGCCACCACCAATACACCCCCATACTGTTTAAACCTGAGAAAACTCATCTTTTTAGTCACTTGACGACATTGGAAATAAGCTGGGATCAAAACATTGGAATATTTTTCCCCTTGGAGGTTGACAGGATAAACACATCCAGTAGTTTTGCTGCAACATTAACATGCATTTGTCTGCTGTTTGCTGCTTAGCAGATACTATACACTGGGTTGTAAGACCTTTTCAGCTGAAAACAGCTGCTTCACCTAAAATCAACACTATTTGAGTGGTGAGAGTGAACCAAAACAGTAAAGTTGAGGGCCCGATAGCTAAACAGTAAGCTGAAACTAACTGTGTGGTTTGCACATTGTGTTTTTTGATAAATTGTTACTATAAACTTTTAAATGAACTGAATAAAGCACATTATATATTGTCCGAAGCCTTTGACAGTAGTGTGTAATGAACAGCAGTGATAAGAGTGCTTCTTAATTGCCTTGCACAGCAGCTGAATTTTCAATATCACAAGATCACGCAGAACAGCCGAGCTGACCAATTAGCATCCTGTGAGGAGATACTGGCAGCTACGGCCATGGTTTAGGTGTGGCAGCCCCGACTGTGGCGGACGTGACGGATAAATGGCTCATCCATTCACCTGCCAGGTTGTTGTTGTTTTTTAAAGTGCCTGCACATTTCCAAACAGTTTCCAATATTGGCTTCTCAGATGGTTCTGTGTACCATACCATCTGGCAAACAAAAGTATCACATGTTGAAATATTTTTTTGCATTAATTTCTGGTTCTCTAATCCTCATCTAGAATATATTGTATCCGTGCATGAAAGAAAATACTCTCTCCCAGAAATCAAAAAGTATAAATTAAAGAACATTGTATAGCTCCTATGTTGTGCCGTGTACTGCTTTTGAGGCTAAGTGCAGGTGACAGCGCTCTACAGCAGCCAGTGGTGTGCAGCCTTACTTATTTAGGTCACAGAAATACAAGCCACCAGCAGCAGAGTGAAAGAAATTAATTGTGTGTTTACTTACAGGAAATGTGTGCCTCAAACATTTTCATGGGAAAATCTTACATTTCTTACATTATTTTTTCTACTAATACCAAACTGTAAAATACAGTCTTACAAGTAAAACTCCTGCATTGAAAATGTAACTTAAAGTATAAGTAACAGTAAATAAGTATCATCAGAATATCATTCTAGAAACTAGTTCTGTCAATCAACTAAGAGTTTAATCAGCTAATCTTATCGGCCTTTATATTGTTGGATAGTTTTATTTTAATAAAATATTGCATTTTATAAACTACATGTGTTTTGTGTGCAAAACTCTTAATGTGCAAAGTAACTAGTAACTAAAGCTGTCAGATGAATTCAGTGGAGTAAAAAGTACAATCTCTGAAAAAAAGATTCAAGTAAAGTACAAGGACCTCAAATCTGTACTTAACTATAGTTGAGTGAATGTACTCATTTATATTGCACCACTGTACAAAGCTCGGGGTCATAAGAAATTCCGTATGTGAGCTCAGGCTGGTTGTAAAGGCAGTGGAGCGGTGGTAAATGAGTGGTACAGGGAGTTATAATTGGACAAAATAGGATAGAGAGGGGGCCGGTGGTGGAAAAGACTCTTTAGCCATGTGGTGTTCCACAGACTAGTTGGAGAGTTGTGAATGAACTTTTGAACTCATCTGAGACGGCTTGTGAAATGACAGTAAGAACACATTCTTTACACAGGAGCAGTCCACTGTGCTTTGTTTTAAAGCGGACACTGAACACAACAAATCATTGTAGGATCTATTTGTGAACCGTTTCTGGAGCGTGGGGGATAGAGTGTTTTCGTAATACAGTTTGTGCAGTGACAAAATATGCATAATGTAGCAGTCCTCCATCAATGTGTTTCATCATTTCATAAATATTACACCACTAAATATTCCATGAGGACCGCACTTAAAGGCAAAATTGTGAATATAATCACATATTTCACCATAGATGTGTTGCAGTATTTTTGCCAAGTATTTAAAAAGTGCAGACCTACTGTATGTTCATCCCAAGTTTTTTTTGTGTTTTACTAGAAAGTCACTCTAATGCTGTGACAGGATATTAATCTATTCTAATTTGCATTTATTCCTTTAACCTCGACATTGCCAAATGTGAACTTTGTCATGATACACATACGCAGACACAATAAATGATAATATTGAATTATCCCCCACCAATAGTAGTTTTTCCAATACTTTTTTGAACCTCCTTAACCCTTGTGTTGCCTTCCCAGTCAAAATTAAAAAATGAACACCTTTATTGATGCTTTTTTTGTGTTTTTAACTTTTTCTTAAATTTTTGTCCCTTTTTTCAACAATTTCGATGCTTTTTGTCAATGTTTGTCAACCCTACATAACACTAACCTATTAACTTTAGTGTTAGGTTAGTGGTATTTTTTGAATTTCTGGTCAATAAACCTCATTTATAGGAAATTATACCTAATGTTTGAGTTAAAAAAATCAGAAATTAGGAATTATTAAACTGTTGTCCTGAACATTTCTCCTCACAGTCTCCCGTAAAAACATTGCTCATAAATGGGATTGGATCATTTGTGTTGTTCACGGTCCAGTCACAATCCCACAATTTTTAATAGACTTTTCTCATACTATTCACAACAAAAGGGATTAGGGACCTGAATGACATAAAAAGAAAGCTAGTTTGTTCCTTTTGACAGTTACTGTGGGGACCCTTTCAAGTGCAGCAGATTTTTCTAATCACGCCTCACAACTGAGCCACAGAGGTGTCACATAAGTTACATTGTGTTCTTAAAGTTATGGCACAAGTGACTTTGACACTAAACTCTTATTGTATACAGTCAGTGAGACAAACATGAAGGATATTCATCATCTGTAAAGCATTGGGAATTTTGCTAAAATTAAGTTCTTGTGGTTGAAGATTAAAGAGCTAGAGTCCAAGTCAGGTCTGAAGTTTCTGAGCTAGAGTCCAAGTCAGGTCTCAAGTCTCTGAGCTAGAAAAGTCAAGTCTCAAGTCTCTGAGCTGAAGTCCACATATTTAGCATTCAGTGCTTCTATTGTTTGGCCCTTGTTGTATGAAGTTTTTGAAGTCAAAGCTTCTGATGAATGTCCCAGCAACTGCCGGTGGCGTCAATATGTTGGTTGTCTTCTTTCGTGTGTAGCCACGCTCAGCAGATACGTGTATTTCATGTGTTACGTAAGGTAGGTTATAGGTCATGTAGGGAGGGGAATAACATTCAGCTCACCAGATGTTTGCTAAAAATAAAGGTTGTTCACAAGACCCGCATTTCGTCTATTTTCAAGACACTGTATGTGCGACTTATATGCAACTTGAGTCCAAGTCTCAAACTCGAGTCTCTATCTCGGGCCATCACACAAGTCCAAAGAAAAAACACACCAACATGTGTGCATCATTATAGTCTCACAATTAAGACAAAAAGAACAAAATAAATACCAGAGTTGACGACTGGTGCTGTGATATACTGTATTAGTAAGCAGATACACACAAAATAGCAACATTGTCTTATTCAGTGAAATAATAAAAGATACATACTGTATATGTTTTTCCACAGAAAAAAAAATCAACCAGTTACATTCAAACAGCAGTGTGGAGTCAATGTGTCAAGACTACCAAAGTTTAATACAGTACAGTATGAACAGTAACTACAGACATTGCCCTCAATGCTTTTGTCATACTTCACAACATGTCACCAACGTGTCACTGGGAACTTCACAAACCCTTTGGAGTATCCTAAAAAAAACTATCACAGATAAATACACAACTTAAATAGTACATAAGAGTTACTATATTTGACAGACATCTCTTGCTTTTCCACAGTTGTAACAAAATTACTGTAGCTTCATAAAAGATGATGATGCATCACAACACCGTAAATGCTTTGGTTTATGAAGAATTCATACTGCTGTCAATGTACGTGAATTGCTTGCTGCAAATCACAACTGTGGCAGCCATGAATGTAAGCTATGTAGTTGTTGAGCAAATGGAGAAACTGTCCTGCAGATCTGGCATAAAAAAGTACAAAGTGTACTGCATGTGTGATACTGATAGATGTTGTTTAGAATACTGTGAATATATGCCTGTGTCTGATATACACGCTTTACTTCAAACCCTGGCAACCAAAAAAACTTTTGCACAGAAAATAAGATCACATACATAAGATCAAATATATACTATATTTTTTTAAATATGTCACCTTACCTGTTGTGTGTGGAATCAAATAGTGTAAGTCATCACTGATGAGAATATTGAGACATTCAGAAATCATTTTTAAAAAAATAAGAAAAGAAAAAAAACAATCAGCCCTGTCTCCTCAAAATTATGTTAACATACAACAACACTGCATTCTCAACTATGTTTTGAGTGAAATGTATTTTGTCCCAGATTATGTTTGTCTTTGGCCTATCACAAACCGAAGGGAGGCCCTGTGTGAAACCAACAGTCAACTCCGACTCGCTGACGTTAGCCTACATCATATATCACCTAACCTAACTTGCTAACCTAACTTAGATATTTGATGTTATGTAACAGACATGCTTCTATGAACCCAAACCATGACATTTCTAAACCTAACCAAGTACGTTTGTGTCAATTCACAATGTTAGCACCGTTTCACAACGTGCATCAGTTGCTGAACAATACTTTCCCCTCAAAACGTAACTGAGAATGCAGCGTGGTTGTATGAGAACGTCATTTTATTTTTTTTAGGAGACAGGGTTGCAGCAAAAATGACTCACTGGAAAGACAAAAAGTGAATAAACTTGAAAAGTTGGGTTACACTTTACTTTAAGATATTTACATAAGAGTGAATGACACTGTCATGAATGTTGTCATAAACATTATAAAGTCATAAACACTCATGACATAACTTCTTTTAGTAAGTGCCATTCGGTTTTGTCATGACAAGTTATGGTTATGGTTATGTTTCATGTGCTCATGACAGTGTCATGTCACTCTTATGTAGATACATTCAAGTAGAGTGTTGCCAAAAGTTGTGACAATAATTTTGTATTCAATACTCTCCACTGAAAAAGTAAAGAAGGTTAAATGTGAGGCTTCGCATTGCAGACTTGCGCTATTAGTTTCAGGAAACATATTCATGTCTGTTCTGATATTATCACATGAATAACTAACACATAAGGCAGTGATGTTCAGCTTTCTTCACTTTCAAATACTATTCAAAAATAGAAAGCTGACAGACTCTACCAAGGATGATGGAAAATAATATGGGCAGACAGATACAGCGGCTTGTTGCACCCTCTCGTTCTTAAAACACAGAACAAGTAGAACAAACAAACATTCTCTATCAACGTCCCACACACTGTCACATTCGATGGTTGTTTCATGGCTAAATGCATCTAATTATAATGTACTCATAAATACTGTATATATAAAATCCCTCACACAATCGCATGTTCAACTTGCCCTCTTATCAGAGATGCTAGATTTACAAAAAATATTTACATCAGCTGATAGTGACTTTGCAGCAAGGTTCCCAGCATTATGGACAATGTGATAAAAATGTTCGAAAATGAAAAAGAAAAAAAAAAATACAGAAAGGTTCTGGGTTGTTTGTGATGAAATAACAGACATGTAAAAGATTTGTGACCTGATTTAGACACAGCCATCTTTAGCTAAATGCTTTACGCAGATTTTTTTTTTTTTTTTTTTGCATTATCATATTTGCACAGTTTCTTGTGAGACGAGACAATATCATCACTTCCAAATAAGGCTGTGTTCAGACTGACATTAGCACTTAAAAACGCTTTGTCGCAATGGGCTCTGGTTGGAAAAACTGCAGGCTCGTCCCGCAAAGAAGTTAAACCTGACTCGACCTCTGCTGCAATGCAATCCAGGTACCATCTGGAAACGCACTGCATTGGCCAATCAAAAAGGTGCAACAATGTAACAATGTCTATGCTAAACCTCACAGTCATCAGGGCATAGTATATAAAATATTGTCACCATGATAAAGTTTCAGTTTTCTAGAATTTTCCCTCATATGGTTTGGTGGATCTGAGTAAGAACCAAGGACACCATGGTAGCGACTTGTCAGTCACAAGCTGGCCACGCTCCCACGCTTCATTGTCTATTTTAAAATAAATGGGACCCTAGTTTATTGTAATGTACATAATGTTGTATTGAAGAAGACTAGAACGTACTGCTACAGATGTCACTCTTTTTAGGTCCAAACTTAAAACATATCTGTTCAGTCTGGCTTTTAATACGCAGCAGTGGTGGGACAATTTCATCCTTTTGTTTCTTTGTGACCTTTTCGGATTTTAATGTTGTCTTTGTTTACTCTTTCCATTGTATGTTGTGATTTTACTCATTTTGGATACCTGCTGGTAGTTGTAAAGTGCTATA
>NC_045736.1:1087138-1087451 GCF_008692095.1 Etheostoma spectabile | reverse complement strand
TAAATTTTGATTGATTGATTGATTGATAGAAGCTTACATTTGAGACCATAAACTCATTGGGAAAATGTTTACCGAGGTAATAAATCAAGCAGAAGGGTCATTTTCTTCTACAAAACCAGACTTCACTTTGCCTCGAGTGGAGTCGCTCCTTGCTGGAAATGAGAACTGATGCAGGTTTAAGGCACTTCCGCATTGGCAAGTTTCGGCTTGCAACAAACAGCCACCAGTAATTCTTTCAATGGATGAGCATTGTATTTGACACTGAAGAATCCAAACCTACCCTTTAACCCTCATGTTGTCCTTGGGTCAAATT
>NC_045736.1:1086960-1087058 GCF_008692095.1 Etheostoma spectabile | reverse complement strand
AAGTACAAATCTCTACTTTCATTAATTTTGGTGCATCTTATTCAATTAAATAGCATTTGGAAAAACAAGCTGAAGTGGTTTTGAAATAGTATTGAGTA
>NC_045736.1:1086865-1086950 GCF_008692095.1 Etheostoma spectabile | reverse complement strand
TATTCCAGTCTGTGATTATCCATCAACAACCATTCCTTTCATTTTTCTAAGTAATTCCTAATTTCTGCTTTTCTAACTCTAACAT
>NC_045736.1:1084257-1086855 GCF_008692095.1 Etheostoma spectabile | reverse complement strand
ATAATTTCCTATAAATGAGGTTTATTGACCCTTAATTCCCAAAAATAACTGCAAAACTAAAAGGTAATAAGTTAGTGTTACGTAGTGTTGAAAACGTCAAAAAAAAGTGACAAAAATGGGAGAAAATTGTAAGAAAAAGTTAAAAACATTGATAAAAAAGCCTCAACAAAAGTTTTGTTTTTCAATTTTGATGGGAAGACAACACAAGGGTTAAAAGTCATAGATGCATCACCCACACTGGCCTTGCTGGATCGTAATTCCTTCTTTTACTGCCCATTTTTAACACCGTGTTGTTTTCGGTCTGAACACCTGGTAATGATTATATAGAGGTTATATTTAAGTAATCTCAGAGGAGGAAGGCTAAAGACAGCAGTGAATGGAAATGTTACACACATAAATGTTCAGAGCCAGGTTTTCCATCTTCATCGTTACATTAGAGTGTAATTAGTTGATATTGGAGTACATGTGATCGCAAGATAGGTTCTCGTAATAAGATTGTGTTAACATGTTACATTACAGCCTACTATGTCATTAACAGGATGCACAGGTCACTAAGGATCACTTAAACACGCTCAAACATTAGCTTGATGACATCTCTAAAAAGAAATGCAGCTTGCAAGTTAATGGTATGATTCTCTAAATCATCTCCTTTAACCACACACATTGAAACAAACACTGAAACAATTAAGGAATATACTGAATGTTTACATGAAGCTGGCAACAATTTTGAAAAAATGCATGTCAACTTTCAATAAATACTGTATGGTATTTACTTCATTTTCATTTAATAAACAAGAATATGTTCAGATAAATTAAGTTTAACATGTGAAGGAGATAATATAGCTTGACTATATTATTATGCACCTGTTAGACGTCCTATCTTCGTTCCGATACTGTATTGAAAATAAAAAATGTTATAAATGAGGCAGGCAAGGACTTCTTGGTTTGGCACTAACTATGTCAACAGAATTTATAGTGTAACCAAAAGGCTTTTTGTGCCCCAAAAGGACAGTCAAAGCGGTTTATTAACCGTTAATATTCAGCCATCTCAAAACTATTTTTGTCAGGCAAAAAGGTCACAACACTACTGTGAATATCAGAATGCATCTTAGGTCAAGTAAAGCAGTTCACTGTGAAATTGTAGACAAAACACAGCATAGGAACCGTTGAATCGAGTTTGCTGTACAGCTACTGTTAAAGGGTGTGTCGCTGGGACAATTTCCTTCAGTTGGGTGAGAGCCCGGGTACACTATCCTTTTCCACGCTCAGTGCTTCCAACGTATCAAAAGGAAAAGGCGAGTTCCCCTGGCTGACACGGCACTTTCAACCTGCAGCAGTTTTAGAGTGGGGGATGGGCGGGCAGGGCTTGAAAAGAGTGTTGTGTTCAGGCGAAGGGGCTGTCTGACTTTAGGATAGAGGCGTCGGCGTCATGGCAGCCCTTGCCGTTCATGTGTTCTGTGTGGCTGTCGATGGTGTAGCAGCCCTGTACCTCTGTGACGGAGGACGCCGTGTAGGAGGCTGAACGCAGCACATCCGAGTGGTTTACCCCGCTGCTGCCAAACTGGATCTGATACTGGTTCCAGTGCCTCCTCAGAACCGCTTGGACCTAACAAGACACACCACATTTCACATATTAAAAGGGACTGCTAATGAATCATGATTTGAGACCCAATTACACTTTATTTAAAGTAAAAGTCCAAATACGTTGTATCTTTTGGACTCTTTTTGATCATATCTTCAATACGTTTTTCTTTGGCTGTAAATTCTCTCTGAAGCACTTTGCGACAACTATATGTTTGGATCCAAAATCTGTATCCATACATGTTATGTGCCTATGCCCTTATGTGTAGACATAACACTGTCCCTGTGTTTCTGAACATACTGTATACTGAGCACAAGATTATTATTCAAGGCTCTATACAAACTGTATGAGATAGCAGTAAAGCTCCACTATTTGTTAACCCTAATTAACAGCGTAAAGAGGAGTTATTCAGTGGCCCTTGTAAGACATTCGCTTCAGGCAAAAACAAGCCGTTTTGTAAGCAGATCAATCACCTTTATTATTGATAACAATTAGTGTGCCATCAATGGCTGCTTGCTGACAGTAAACACTCTTTGGTCCCCAGCAAAGCCCTTGTGGACTGAGCCTGTCAAGACCCTCTAATTCCATCCTGCTCATAAGGGTCATGCAGAGGAAATTGCCTAGTCCAGGGGTCTTAAACATGTTTTAAGCCAAAGACACCTTAACTGAGAGAGATGGAGCTGGGACCCCCTACTACAGTTATTATATAAAATTAAGTTGCATAATAAACTGGGCCAACAATAACGTGTAGGGTGGCCTAAAGCCTTTATACATCTCATTTTAGTGCATAGAATACAAAGCTGTTAAAATAACAATTGTTTTTATAAAGCATGTTGAGTGAATCCTTAGCATTAACTAACATTAACACCCCTTAGTACCTTTGTGTAGATTTTTTATTTAGTATTTTTTCTTTTATTGTCCATATCATTCATGTGGATTTTATTGTTTTTTGTATGTTGTGTGGGATGTCTGTAAGCTACTGGGACCTTCAATCTATCTATCTATCTATCTATCTA
>NC_045736.1:1082778-1084247 GCF_008692095.1 Etheostoma spectabile | reverse complement strand
TATCTATCTATAGTATCTATCTATCATCTATCTATAGTCATCATCTATTCCGCCTACCAAGAGTAGGGCTGCACAATTAATCGAATTTTAATCGCGATCACGATTTGGACTTCCCACGATCAAATTTGCGTGATCGAGCTTTATTTTTATAAACTTCATTTCATAGACGCTCCGGGTTTTTTTGCAAAGCCAATCTCCCCTCCGTAAAGCCGTCTGCTCATGAGCCAATCAAGTAGTTCCTCGCACCCCTGCAGCTTATTTCTAGAGTAGACAGTCACAGAGGACAGAGTAACGGGAGGAAAACTCAACAGTTACGTCCGTTAACGTCAGTCTCAAGGTTTACCAGTTTACCAGTAAACGCAACATTATGTCCCGTGACCCTGTCTGTTGTTTTTCCGACAACAGTGCTGACCAGTGCTAGTCGGCGCTAGTTAGCGTCTGTTAGCTGTTAGCTCTTCTAGGACGCACCGGTGCTAATGTCCTCGCATCCGCTGCAATGCTGTTTATATGGATATGGTTTAATTTTGCGTTACATGACCCATTTCATCTGTAATGCGTGCCTGTGTGGGATCTTTCTACGCTCTCTCGTCCTACTCTCTCTCCTCTACTCTCCGCGCCCCGCCACACAGCGGCCGCCGGTTCAAACTTCTGACATTTGTCTACAAATTTAATTTTTTATTAACACAGCTGTATATTGTTAAATATGAGGGTTTAACCTGTATTTGTACCAGTGTTTCCATGGTAACTCTGCTATCGCGGCCGCCACGGCGAAGAACACAGAAGAAGTTATTGAATGCAACTTCAGTTGGTAGAGTAACAGCGTGAGACGGAGCTGCTGGACCTGGACCTGGGCCAGAGATGTGACCCATGGCCAGAATATCATAGTTCATAAAAATGCAGCGCAGTGAAGATACAGACGTTTCATACACACGCCGTGTTTATCCGCCATTCGACCCGTGCGGGACCCGTGCTCATAATGATCAGCCGTCTCTCTGTGAGTAGCGTCCATCACACTCCCTCTCGCAGTTATAAATAGCCTATATGACAATACAATTTGTTTTGGTTAAAATCAACAAATAATCGTGAGAATAATCGCGATCAAAATTTTGATCAAAATAATCGTGATTATCATTTTGGCCATAATCGTGCAGCCCTAACCAAGAGCCTGGGTCTGTCCGAGGTTTCTGCCTAAAAGGAAGTTTTTCCTCACCACTGTCGCACTGTTGCTTGCTCTGGAGGGAAATACTAGAACTGTTGGGTCCTTGTAAATTATAGAGTGTGGTCTAGACTTACTCTGTCTGTAAAGTGTCTCGAGTTAACTCTTATTATGAATTGATACTATAAATAAAATAAAATGAAATTAAAAAAGAATTAAATTAAAATCATCTATCTACAGTATCTATCTATCTATAGTATATATCTATCATCTATCTATCTATAGTATCTATCTATCTATCTATCTATCTATC
>NC_045736.1:1081459-1082768 GCF_008692095.1 Etheostoma spectabile | reverse complement strand
TCTATCTATCTATCTATCTATCTATAGTATCTATCTATCTATCTACAATATCAATCTATCTAGTATCTTAGTGACCACCCTACCTACACTATAGGCCAGTTAGCCTATAATAAATGGCTTTTTTCACAAATAGGCGGATTTATATTTGATAATAGTATGTTGGATTTACGTTAAGACATTTTCATTTTTTTAAAAATTGAGGGATCCCGGACCTCCTGTTGAAGACCTCTGGCCTAGTTTATCCTTGATCTCAAAGTTGAAGTGTGGATGAGTGTGTGCATTCAGGTCTAAAACAAAAACAAAAAACATTTTGAAAGGGCATAACCCCATCTTACTTCTCCGTTGAAAAAGCAGAAGATGGTGGCCACCAGCAGACCCTGAAATTCAGAAATTGAACACAAAGAAATGAGACGATAAACACCTACATATCTGGTCTTAAAGGTCCCATAACATGGTTCTCTTTGGATGCTTTTATATAGACCTTAGTGGTCCCCTAATACTGTACCTGAAGTCTCTTTTTATATAGACCTTAGTGGTCCCTCATACTGTATCTGAAGTCTTCTTTATATAGACCTTAGTGGTGCTAATACTACCTGAAGTCTCTTTTATTAGACTAGTGGTCCCCTAATACTGTATCTGAAGTCTCTTTTATAAGACCTAGTGCTCCCATAATACTGTATCTGAAGTCTCTTTTATATAGACCTTAGTGGTCCCCTAATACTGATGAAGTCTCTTTTATATAGACCTTAGTGGTCCCCAATACTGTATCTGAAGTCTCTTTATATAGACCTTAGTGATCCCTAATAATGTATATGAAGGTCTCTTTTATATAGGCCTTATTGGTCCCCTAATACTGTATCTGAAGTCTCTTTTATATAGAACATAGACGTCCCCTAATACTGTATCTGAAGTCTTTTTTATATGGACCTTGGTGGTCCCGTAATACTGTATCTGAAGTCTTTTTCCCAAAATCCTGCCTTGGTGCAGAATTACAGCCACTAGAGCCAGTCCCACAATGAGCTTCCCTTAGGATGTGCCATTTCTGAGTCTGTAGCTTTTGAGGAGGAGAGAGGGCCAACTGCCACTTTGCTTGTTTGAAAGCCATGATCTCTCTCATGGGTGGGCCAAGTTCTCTGGATGGTAAAAGCAGAGAAAGGGGAGGAAACCTTGCCTCTTATGACCTCATAAGGGAAAGATTCCGGATCGGCCAATCCAAGCTTTCATTTTCCTCAAAGGCAGAGCAGGATACCCGAGGCTCACTTTACATTTATCACCATTTCTAGCCACTGGGGGGACATAGGTAGGCTGG
>NC_045736.1:1079473-1081449 GCF_008692095.1 Etheostoma spectabile | reverse complement strand
GGATAATAATAAAAGGGAAAATTTTCATGCCATGGGACCTTTAAACATCAACAGTTACTTGTTTGTTAGGAATATTTTAAAGTATAATGTGCTGCAAAGCAGAGGAACTTAAAGATCAAAGTGAATACATTCTGGGAATGGAGTCAGCCTGTTGCTCAAGACGTTCTCCCTGCACTGCCCATGCTGGGACAGCACAGGATGATCGGATAACACCTCGGCAACATCCAACTGATTTCAGCTCTGAGAATTTATGCCTTCCTGCCTGCGGTTCTTCCCTTGCGCTACTTCATTGTAGTAAAAAAAAAGGTATTTCTCTGGCTTTGGAGGAGCGAGACGCTAACATGTAACCAGGTTTCATAATAAATGATTTACATGTTACAAGGACAACAGGGCTTCATAAATAGTGCACAGGGACACTGCAGTGCAGCAGACATTAAACTTTGACTAGCATTCTATTAATACACTCTGGACATGCATTTAAAAAAAAGTATGACATTATGCACAGCTGTTTATGTATTTATTAAATGCTAAATGTTCTAAGAAGCTGGCAACATGGCACTGCTGTTACACTGCCTTTACCAACTTTAAAAAGAAAGAAAAAAGAAGCTGGCGACATTCACTTAGCCACAGCCTAAAGGAAAACGCCAACGTTTGTTGAAATAGTGTTATTCATTGTCTCCTCTATATTTATAGTGCATCTATTGTCTTTGTAAGCGCCACCACTAGCTTAGCTTAGCAGTAGTGAATGGAATCCTATGTTGCTGGTTAGCATGTTGTGAGTAAAAGTGACCCAACAACAACAACAAAAATAAAACCTAATAATTACTTCTTATGACCTGCTTATTCACAACGAGTACAAATAGCAATGCTGATTAAGAAAAGACGATTTCCTTGGCAGATATTGATTTAGGACTACCGTATATTAGGTGGAAGTAGCCAAAGCACTGCTACTTGGGCGCAGATATCACAATGTGTTTGCCCACCTATATAAATGTAGACTAGAGTCCCTATCTTATATACGGTATTACCATGACTAATTAAAAATTATGACGTAAGGCTCAGACAACGTCACCAAACTGTTGGCATGTGCCTCCACCGTTCAGAAAGTGAAAACCAAACACTGATACTGAAACACCTCTCCCTTCTCATTAGGGGCCATCTCCCCCCCCCTTCTCCTCCACACTGTCACGTGATGACAACCACACATAAGCATTTTTAGGCATTAAAAAAATTATATTTAATATTTAATCCATGTCTCCTTTATAAGTGCATTCAATTATTTTTTTGTATTGTACGACCGCCTAACCCTAGTGGAGACGGTGAATAATCCTATTTCAACAAACAGTTCAAACACATCACACAGTCGAGATGCTGTTTTGGCTGAACTCAAACATCTCCCACTGACCATCGTCTAGTCTCCCGTTGCCAGACCTTCCTCCACACCGACTAGTCCACACAGCATTCCGGAATGGAAGAAAAACGTGCTCTGGTTCATTGGCATTTCTTTTAACCAATCGGAATCTTGGACGGCGCTATGAGCCGGACAGAGCCGCGGTGCCGCTGCAAAACAGCCTCGGGAAGGAGCTTGTTTTGGTGGAACATGTGTACGTTCCAAAAGTAGTTTTAGTCGTCAACAGAAAACTCCGACCAGAGGTTGGAACGCCAAAACAAAGAAATGGACATCTGGCCGAAAATGAGGGACACCCGGCGGAATTTCTAACTAACTAACAGTCGTCTCACCTGGTAATGCATTAGAATGTGCATGATGTAGTCGTATATTTCCGACGAGACCCGTCCCTCTGGCTTATAGGGAAGCAGGACATACTGAATTCCCAGAAGAGGCACCAGAATGAGGGTGGCTCTCACGGCTTTCATGTAGAGACTGGACTCGGCTTGGTGGGTCACCTTCAGTTTGGTGATGAGCACTCGCACAATGTTTAGCAGAAAGAACAGATTGACCTGTGTGTGTGTTGGGG
>NC_045736.1:1077261-1079463 GCF_008692095.1 Etheostoma spectabile | reverse complement strand
GGGGGGGGGAAGAGGACATCAATAAACCGGGCTATTAGTTGCTGTCAGCTGGTTAAAGAATCGCCAAGGATACGCTGGAAATTCACACTCTTAGTAGTGCTGCTCGACTATAGAAACAAATCCTAATCGCAATTATTTTGGTCAATATTTAAATCCTGTTTATTTAACACGACAAATCATTGACTTCTGAAAATTTGGAAATAATCAAACTTAAAAAAACAAGGAAACAGTTACAAGTCAGTAGTGAAAACAACTTGAACTAAACTTTTCTTTTCATTCATAACACAAGGCATAATTGAGTAAGAGAAAGAGTTTACATTCAAATGTAATGTGTAAACTTGATAACGTACGAAATCGCAATCACGGTTAAAATTGATTGCACAGTCCTTATTCTGAAAACCTTAAAAATAAGTGTGTACCAATACGAGTAGTTTACATGAGCCTCGAGTAGACATTTAAAAACAAAGGTAGGAAGGTCCAAACAGGATTTATTTTTTTGTATTTTATGAAAGTTACAGTTTAAACATGATATCTATGACAGTCCTGATAAATAGTAGTTTACATAATAGATGTTGGTACACCTGAGGGACCCGGACTTTTACTGGCTAATTCACTTTGATTTGCCACATCATTTCATTCCTTAACTGTCCAGTATAAGCGGGGGTTAAAGAGGGCTGGAATGATCCGGAACGGCGTTCCAGCACCCTCAATTAAGAAGGTAAATCATTCTAATTGGCAGTTTCATGTCATATCGTTTGAAATAAGGCCAAATATCCATCCAGTGTTTCTCCTATTCACTCTCAGCAGCGCACCGCCGTAAGTCCATGCACAAGGCAACTATCTGTGGTGAGTTAACGTCTGGCTTTAGTAGCAGGACAATCGCGCTGGTGAAGTCAGTTGAACAGGTGAAAACCATGTTGTTGGTAGCCTATCGGTTACAAACAGGCTGGGTAGTGAATGACATGGTAAAATGATGCAGAGTCAGCGTTTTTTTTAGCTAAAATAGACAAAAACATATTTGGTTTAAACAGATTGGTGAGGCTGTTCGGCCCTCATTGTTCTCTGTGAATTAAGCTGGAAGTGATTGTGGACCCTTGTGTTTGATGTGGATGCACTATGATGGACCACATAAAATAATAATAATAATAATAAACTCTTAAATGCTTGTCAGAGACTGATCACATGGTAACTTAGGAGGCAAACTGGCCTTGTGGGCTCTGATTATTTTGGCATGCAGTCATCATTTTGTTTTAATAACAAATCAACTCCTACCCTGTCGGATGTTAGGGTTCCCCCCACCAGCCAGATCCCACTTAAACTCCTGAGTATAAGTCATGTTTAAACAAAACAAAACATCCATCATGAGCAAAACAACACCAAGACCCAAAACTCTGAAACCTGACCAAGGCATTGTTAAGATATTATCACTGGACATTTAGTCCTGCGAGAGTCCTAAGGGACCCCTTTCCTGTGAAGCATGCCCGGCTCTGCTGATTAGCTGATTTCCTTGAATGCAACATGGGAACCAGTGGGTGGCTCCTCAAAGGGGAGATGCATTGATTTCACAAGATACACACAATTATGCGTGTGCGTGCCCTGCTATCAGGCCCCCCACACTGTCCATTCAGAGGAAAGGCAGACTTGTTTTTTTGTTCATTGCGCAATAAAAACAGTAAACTAAGGGAAAAAATGGAACACATGGGCTTATCATTGTGATTTGCTTTGCTGTGATTGATTGGTGTGAGGAAAAGACTGAAACTTCGTACCAAAAGGGCAGCACAGATGGGACCGTGGATGATGTAGAGTAGAGATGTTTTGGAGCTAATCCAACAGCTACAGCGGAGAAGAGAGGACAGCAGAGAAACACAACAGTATCAGTGCATCACCCTGACAGCTGACCCGTGATGCAGATCAATGGGGTGGACCCTATCAGTGAGGTTAAATGCTCTGTTGAACTTTGAAAGGTGCAGATAATTACACAGCAGAACATGTTAGACAATTGTGATCTTACATTGGCCTAGCTGCAGCTCACATTTTAAATGCATTTCAGGCAGGATTTTAATGTTCTTTTAATTCCATTTTTATTTTTATAATCCATGCCCTATTATTATGATTGTTGGTAATTTAATATATTTCACTACTTTTTATAAGCTGACATATCATAATAATAATAATAATACATTTTATTTATAATGCCCTTTA
>NC_045736.1:1076202-1077251 GCF_008692095.1 Etheostoma spectabile | reverse complement strand
CAAATGAAATCTCAAAGTGCTACAGTAGCAAGGAGTTGAAAACAGTTCCCAGAATATAACAAAATCAACAAACAGCAAAAAAACACCATAAGACTAAAATTAAAACTATGACTGAATATCATGTACTTGAATGCTTACTTGTCGTTGTAGTAGTAACTCCGAGCAGCGGCATGTATGGAGGCAGGAATGAGAGGAAAGCCTGCAAGAGGAAAAAAGTAAATTAAATTAAAGTAGTGTTTTACTGCAAGAAAGAGGGTCTTTTCTCTCTCAGTTAAGGGGTCGTTGGCTTAAAAAACGTTGAAATCCTCTGATTTATAGTGTGATTATGCAAAGATCTTTCCCAAACAAAGATATTTTTTTCTTTAGTCTGTAGGATCAGTTTGTAGGCAGGGTCATCTCTGCAGCAACACAATTCTTCATTCAAAATGATTTGACACATATTTTGTCATTGACAAATTTTGTGCCCCCCGCTGCGATTTGGATATTTGTATTTCAATTAAATTGCGATTAATTTTGCAGCCCTAATGCAAAGCTTGTTGAACATCGTCTAAGTTTCCCTTTAACTACACATGCAGTGTATCCTATAAAGTCTTGCAGTCATAATTTCTTTGAAGCACAATTGGGATTTAACAGTTTTTAAGGGCTTTTTGGGCCAACTGCTGACACTAATTATTCTTATATATACATTTTTTTTTTTCGTCCCTTGAAACAGCCCATTGAAGTTGTAGGGCTAGATCGCGGGACCATTGTTTTTTAAATTGACACTGGGCAGGCTCAAAACACTTTAGTTAAAAATATCCCATAGGCTAGGATTTTTTTTATTTTTCTAACAGAAGCGGCCCGTAGCTCAGCAGCCCATTGGTTATTGTCGTAATTGACACTGGACTGGCACAATCATATCTTCAAACAGAACCCTCTTTGGGATTTCTGCCTGTATGCAGTTTCAGCGTACTTCTGCCAGGCTAGAACAGTCATAGAGATCATGGAGAAGAAACGCAAAGAAATCTCTTCATGCAGACGCTGCCAAATGTGTCAAATTGACAGACATG
>NC_045736.1:1073265-1076192 GCF_008692095.1 Etheostoma spectabile | reverse complement strand
TAGCAGGACCTTCATCAGCTCCCGTGGCTAATGATAGTAATGGTGGTGGGGGTGTCGGTGGCAGTGGCCTGCACAGTGAGGAGACGATGAGGGAGTGAGGGTACAACCTGCGGTAAGCAGAACTCCCCTTAAAACACTTTGCCCCTTGATAAAAACTGAGCCAAAAACAAGTGGTAGACAAACTGTTGATGACAACACAACAACAATAAAATAAGTTGGCATGCTATACTATGTGACTTCTCTGTGTGGCGTGTCTGTTTTTATTTTGTCTCCAATGTTAACAGGTTAGAGCTTGCACGCTGCCTAGGTGACACGCACGTAACTAGGGCCGATGTCTGGTCTTCATGCAAAGCAAAGCGTTTTCAGGCAAAATAGGATTCAAAGATGTTTGTACGTCATTTTGACGCAAATACATTTAATAAATGACTTTCTGTTGAACTTCTTTTTAAATTGTATTTCAATTGGACTAAATAACATGGGCTTTATTATCTCAGGAAAGGGAATTGAACACTCAGACACTCAACACACCCCTTCAACTCACAGAGCTATCCTTCCCGTCCAGATCCAATGCTACCACAGCTTTAAATTACTATTAGTATTAGTCCTTTTGGTGCCTTATTCCTGTTTTGTCAGGTAAGTTTAGCTGCCACATGTTGTCTGTTGTCAGCTCACATCCCAACTGAAGCCTTGTAGCACCGGGAGTCTGAGGCAGAAGACAGGGGTGTGCTAACTAGCTAAATTACCATTAGATTTGTCATCTATCTATACAGTTAATGTTACTGATGAATTTGTGGGATAGCCCAGAGTTGTTAACTGTGGTCAAAACAATCACACTAAAAATAAATGAGTATGTTGAACGGTGTCGTAATCTTACGTTACCCACAAAGAATTACATACGATTAGCTACTTGTCAACCAACACCTTTACAGGAGGCACCAAAGCACTTTTCGTCTTAGTTCCCCCTGCAGGTTGGGAGCGGAATGGTCCATTACTGTTACCATTACCATTATTCTTATATCTCATTCCAATGAAACATTACTTTAAGGTACAAAAGAATCTTTGGTGTTGGATTGATCAACATTGAAATCAATCCATATCAATAAATAAGATGTCTGTTGTATTACTGTGTTGCAAAGTGGGATCTAATCAATGACAAAAAGGTGCCATGTGGCGGAAAAAAATTATAATGTTTTACTGAAGAACTGAAGACAACAATATTATTTTTATTCTACGTTTGAGCAAAGCAATGAGGTGCTTGGGCTACTCAAACACGCACACAGATTTGTACACATTTCAGACTTGGTGAACATTGCGAGCTGACATGGGTCTTAAGCTTGGGCGTGGCACATAGACACAAAAGGGACCCCTATCAGTTTTACTGTGTTGCAAAGTGGGATGTAGTCAATGACAAAACAATGCAATGTGGCAGAAAAAAAGTTGTATTAAGTTTACTAAACCCGCCCCAAAAAACAGAAAAGCATCTAGCACAAAAATATTGACAATATGAAGTTGAATAAAACACTATAATTTCAATGGGAAACAAACCAGTGTAGAGACAAGGCTAGCAGCAGGTCAGACACGTTTCTGGTGTGCATAGAAAATGCCACGCAGCTGCCACGCAAGTGACACGCAACAGAAACTCCACGCTCATGCCACGCAGGCAGTGTGCAGGAGGCCTATGTTTGGTTAAGTGCGTGGGTGTAGGGTGGATTGGTCTGGGACCAAATGCCAGGGCCGATTCTTGGTCCCAGTCCGTCCCTGACTGTTTTATACTTATCTTGTACTTACAATACTGTACTGTACTCACAGCTCAGCCATAAGAAGGTATACTCAACCTGGCTTTCTCTTTTTTTTTAAACTGGAATTAAGACACTGAATCCAGCGTTGCGCCCCCTCCAAAAAAAAAATTTCAAAGCAGAGACAGCATCTGCCATTTACAGAGCACGTTATCCCGACTTACCCCAGCCTAAAAGATAGTACCACATCAGGTGCTGCTTCTCCGCAAACACAGCCACCACGATGAGAGTGTGCAGGTATATTCCCTCACACAGCATCCAGAAGTAATTGCAGCCAAACAGGTACAGATGAATGAACTGGGACACTTTACAGCTCGTCTGAGGAGGAAAAACACAAACATAAAGACTGAGAAACGGGGGTGTTTAACTCTGCTTCTGTTATTCCTGGACAGTGAACTTTCACAGTTGGGTAAAATGAATCAATTATCAATCATCTAGCTATAATTTCAAATTGAATTAAAGCATGTGGTTTTTACCCCTATTTATGTTTAATTACTGAAACCAGTTACACAAAAGAAACCAGGGATAGACCAATTATCTGCCCGTTTTTTGGCAGTTTGCAGATTATCTGTATTAGGGCTGTGCAATATATCAATATTATATTGATATCGTGATATGAAACTAGATATTGTCTTAGATTTTGGATATCGGAATATTTGTGATATGACATAAGTGTTGTCTTTTCTTGGTTTTCAATGCTACCTTACAGTGATGTACTTTTCTGAACTTACCAGACTGTTTTAGCTGTTTTATTATTTGCCTTTTCCCCACTTACACATTATGTCTACAATACTGATGATTGTTTATCTAAAATCTAAGTGTGAATACATTTTGTTAAAGCACCAATTGTCAACCCTAGAATATCGTCGCAATATTGATATTGAGTTATTTGCTCAAGAATATCTGATTTTCTCCCCATCGCCCAGCCCTAATCTGCATTGGCGTTTTATTGCCTAATAGGCTCAGATAGATCGAGCTGGAATCTTGCTCCTTATGAGGTCTTAAGGGGCAAGTGTGATGGTTTGGGTGGTTTCTTTGTTTTTTTTTGGGTCCTGTCTTGTCTCCTCATGTTTGTGTCTTAGTTTCCTCCCCGGTTTTGTGTGGTAGTCTGTCTTTTGTCCCTTTGTGAGT
>NC_045736.1:1073111-1073254 GCF_008692095.1 Etheostoma spectabile | reverse complement strand
ATGTTCTGTTTCCTGTTTTATGTTGATAGTCTGGTTTCCTGTTCTGTCTCGTCTTGCCGGGTTTTACTTTTGTCTGACTGATTGTCTTGCCCCGCCATAATGTTTTTCCCTTGACGCATCACCTGTTCCTTGTTACCTCGTTA
>NC_045736.1:1071889-1073101 GCF_008692095.1 Etheostoma spectabile | reverse complement strand
TTAACCTCTGTGTTCCCTTTGTCTCTTGTCAGATCGTTCTTGTGTCTGTGTTCCATTCCACGCCGCCTCCTGACTGAGTGTGCGTTGTGATTTCCTGTTCCCATTACCCAAGAGTTTTGCCTGCCTTTGCTTCCCTGTTTTTTGTCTCGTCTTTTGCCTGGTACCCTTTTTGGATTTTGGGATTTGACCTTTTGTTTTTATTCCCTGTGTTTTTCTTGGACATTTTACCTAATAAAATATTGTGTACCTGGTCCCGCCTGCCTCCCTCATCTCTGCTTTTGGGTCCTCATTCCTACCCGACGGTAACAGCAAGGTTACCTCCCGTTTCTCTGCTTTGCCCACCCAGAGAATTTGGCCCCCTCCCCCATGAGACAGAGACATTATGGATTTCAAATGAGCAAAGTGGTAGTTGTTCAAGGGCACACACACCGCACGCACGCACACACACACATACACACACACACACACACACCCTCCTCCTCTTCCTCCTCAATGGCACATCCTAAGGAAAGCTCATTGTGGGACTGGCTCTAGTGGCTGTAATTCTGCACCAAGGCTGAATTTTGGGAAAGAGACATCAGATACTTAATAGGGGACCACTAAGGTCTATTAAAAGAGACTTCAGATACAGTATTAGGGACCACTAAGGTCTATATAAAAGAGACTTCAGATACAGTATTAGGGACCACAAGGTCTATATAAAAGAGACTTCAGATAGAGTATTAGGGACCACTAAGGTCTATTAAAAGAGACTTCAGATACAGTATTAGGGGACCACTAAGGTCTTATAAAAAGACGTCAGATCAGTATTAGGGGACCACTAAGGTCTATATAAAAGAGACTCAGATACAGTATTAGGGGACCACTAAGGTCTATATATGGCGTTTTTCCACTGCTGGTACAGCTCGCTCGGCTCGCCTCGGCCCTTCTATGTCCGTTTTCCATTAGATTGAGTAAACCTCAGCGTGGCTGGTCACTATAGCAACGCTTTATGACGTAATTTTCAGCGCGCCTCCACAACACACGTCGGCTACTCCCACAGCCAGAAGAAATGTTTTGTTTCAAAGAACTGAAGGAATCAACAAAAATCACCGCTAAAAAAACGCGAGTTTGGGAATTCTGACGGAGTTCAGACATCGACATGATGGTTGTTTGCCGACACAAAAGGGTAAGTTAAGTTTCCTAGTAACGTTAGCTAACATTTGCATGTGT
>NC_045736.1:1071750-1071870 GCF_008692095.1 Etheostoma spectabile | reverse complement strand
TTACTATACGCTATATAAAGTACATGAACTTTAGCAACGTGATTACACACCAACATGTCTGCTGTGTGCTGTTTGTGTTTCAGAGCATTCACGCTTTGCAAAATCGCCGCCGCAGACCGT
>NC_045736.1:1071475-1071594 GCF_008692095.1 Etheostoma spectabile | reverse complement strand
GAAGAAGACCGGGAAGTTTGGGAGGGTTTGATGCGCTACTTGAAAAGCTAAATAAAAAATGTTGTTATATATATTGTCTTGTTTTTTAAAGTAACAGTGTGCAATATTGGAAACGACAT
>NC_045736.1:1071038-1071206 GCF_008692095.1 Etheostoma spectabile | reverse complement strand
AAAAAAGTACCTGGTAGCAGGTCCCAGGGACTTTTTTTCATAATGGAAAACCAAAAAAAACGAGTAGAGCCGAGGCGAGTCGAGTAGATACCACACAGTGGAAAACCGCCATAAAAGAGACTTCAGATACAGTATTAGCGGACCACTAAGGTCTATATAAAAGAGACT
>NC_045736.1:1051587-1071013 GCF_008692095.1 Etheostoma spectabile | reverse complement strand
TATATATCTTAGTGGTCCGCTATACTGTACTGAAGTCAATCTTTATATAGACTTAGTGGTCTCCCATAATACGGTATCTGAAGTCCTCTTTATATTAGTAGGCCATTAGTAGGTACTTCTACTGACTGTATCGAATTAAACTCTTTTATTATAAGACGCAATTAGTGTACGGGAACCACTACAAACTACTAGTGACAATCTAAAAGTCCTACTTAAAAATTAGATAAAACATATAGTGGTCCCTAATAACTGTATAGCTGACAAAGATCTCTTATTATATATACACAAATTATGCTGGATCCCCTAATCTGGTATCTGAAGTCAAAAATCATTTTAATATACACACCTTAGTGTAGTCCCCTAACAATAACATGTTATCTGTGAGATCATCATTTTATATAAGACGGCCAAAACAACCTATAGTGTCGTCGCTAATACTAGTAAAATCTGGCAACGTCATCTTTTATATAACACACTTGAATGGTCAGCCCTACTACTGACAGTATCTGAACGATCTGGTGTTCTATATATAAGACCACTTAACAAATTAGGATCCAAGCTTCACTAAATAACCTGTACTCTGAGTCGTCGTTATATGAAGAACGCATTCGTGGATCCCTATAACTAGATAATACTATGAGATCCTTTAATATAGACCAATTAAATATAGGTGAGAATCGCACATACATAGACGCATCGTATCGGAAGTCATCTTTTATATAGACCTTTAGTGGTCCATAATACTGTCAATCTTAAATTACTCTTACTAACATAATAGAACCTTAGTGAGCGGGCCATAATCACATGTATACTAGAAGTCTCTTTATAGGTAGAAGACCAAAAAATTAAGTGTACAAATATCCGCTAAAAATAACTAGGATCATGAAAAGTCTGCATTTACATATAGAACTCTTAAGGGGTCTATGTTACTAATACAGTGTAATCTAGAAGAATCTCTTTATATAGACCTTAGGTCCCTAATAGCTGTATCTGAAGTCTGCTTTTATAGAGACGCTTATGGTCGGGCCCCTAATATACTATCTGAAGTCTCTTTTATATAACTCTTTGTGGTCCCTAATACTGTATCTGAAGTCTCGCTTTTATATAGACGCTAGTGGGTCCCTGAATACTGTAGTCTGAAGTCTCTTATATAGGACCTTAGTGGGTCTCTAATACTGTATCTGATGTCTCTTTTAATATCGACCTTAGTGGCCTCCTAATACTGTATCTGAAGTCTCGTTTATATAGATCCTTAGTGGTCGCCATAATAGCTGTATCTGAAGTCTTTTTTATAAGCACGGCATTAGTGATCCCACAATACTGTATCTGAAGTCGTCTTTTATTACACAGCACCTGTTAGTGTTCCCTCTAATATCTGTATCTGAAGTCTGTTTTAATATCCAGACCTGAGTGGTCTCCTAATATTCTAGTATCATAGAAGAAGTCGTCTTTGCTTATATACACCTTAGTGGTACGGCCCTAATACGTAATCTGAAGTCGTCATTATATAAGACCTTATGGTCCCTCTAATACTGTATCTGAAGTCATCTTGTATAATAGACCTGAGTGGTCCTAATACTGTATTGAAGTCTCTATATTAGACCTTAGTGTCCGATCTAAGACTGTATGCTGTACAGAGTATCTTTATATAGACCTTAGTGATTCTTCGCATACTGTATCTCTGAAGTCTCTTGTAATATAAAGATCACTTCGTGGTCGCGCTAATACTGTATCTGAAGGATCTCTTATTATATACACCCCTTAGGTGGTCGCTGCCCTAATACTGTATCTGAAGTCTCTGTATGATAGACCTTAGTGGTGCTCCCTAATACTGTATCTGAATCTCTTTTATATAGCACCTTAGTGGTTCCCCTAATACTGTATCTGAAGTCTTTCTTTATAAGACCTTAGTGGTCCCTCTAATACTTGTATCTGCGAACAGTCTCTTTTCAAATATAGACGCATAGATGGTCCCCATAAATATACTGTATCTGAAGATCTCCTCTTTTCATATATAGCCTTAATTAGTGGTCCCACTAATACTGTACTCTGTAAGTCTCATTTATATAGACCATTGATTGGATCCTAAATACATGATATCTAAAAGTCTCATTTATACAGTTTTGAAAGTTTGGCAGGTGCATGATGTCTCTCTCATCTCATATGGATGGAACCCAACACATTCTCATGCTTGGGGGGGAGGGGGGAGGGTATGTAGTGGTAAAGTCAGAGGAAAATGGTAGAGAGTGCCATAAGCACCATTTATGACCAATGCATAACAAGGAAGCAATCTCAGCACTCTCAGAGACAGACACCTCACTGAGCATTATTCATTTATCACAAAGAGTCAGAGCTGTGATAACCAGCATGAGGCTACGGATATTACCACCTACATCAAACCATATTCAAGCCACAATCACATCAATCACTAATTCGCACAGTGGAAGGAAGGGGATAGAGTGTGGGGGTACTCAACTACATGTGCCAAAACAAAAGAAAAAAAAAAGACCAACGGCTTTCTAAAAGCCCCCACCTACCTGACTACGCTCAAAAATTGTAACAATTATTTAAGAAAAGTGAAAGAGCAGGTCACAATATATCCCACCGTTACAACATCCCACAAACCACGATATTTAACTTATAACACTGAATAACATGTGTGATTATGTTTAATTTGTGTACAAAGGTATGGGGCTAGAGATGTAAAAAACAAAAAATATTGGTTTAACAAGGGAAATATGTACTGTAACTATTTATAATATTCAGTAATTAATGTTCACAACAGGAAATCATTATTAAACGATTTACAAGCTAATATATACGAAAATGAACACATATGGAGGACTAGTGCTGGGGCAGTAATCGCCAAATGCTAAAAGCTGTGATTTTTATGCCAATTTTGACTCTGCACAGTGCACGCGATAGTCAATACTATGTATGTCTAAGCGATATGAGATGATATGAGGTGTATTATACAAAACGATCCTTTCAACCATGTGCTATTCTAGATGCTACTACTACTAGTATAAAAACAATTTTCACACTGTGAAATGCAAAACTACTCAGAGATGTTATTGATAGCGGTCTGTCTTCTAGGTGCGTACACGAACATTATTATAGCGACTACTGATGTAGTTTTGTACTTCTTGAAACTACAAATAAAAAATGGTCCCACTAAAGAGAGAAACGCGCCCTAAAAGCAAGCGCAAGCGTTCAATTATTCTGCAACATCGAGCCTCTTCATCAAATGTATAGAATGCAATATATTTCATATTAAAAAAAAAAAAAAATGGGATAAGATTATTTTCCAAACTCAGCTCATCGTTTACATAAAAAAATGCTCTGTATCTCAAATTGCATTTTATTTCCCTTCTGATCTTACAAAAACCTGATTTATGTTCACAGTCTATCTCACTTTCATTTACATTATTTTTTCACAAATGTTCACAATCCCAAGGCGGTCTTCCTGCAGAGGTAAAGGGCTGTGGGGCACTGATGACCCTGGAATTTAAATCAGAGGCGGTCTGCATCCGCACACACAATCGATACGGTTTCTTTTGTTCTTTGCTACTCAGCTGCGTTGTGACAGTACATCAATCCAGTCGGGCTTGACAGTAAAATCTTGGTCTTCCACGGTCGAGAAACAAAGATGATGCGCGGATGGCGATAGAGCGCATTCGCGGAGGCGAGTGTGGAGTGACCGCCCCAGGGCAAGAAAGTGCAACCCATTGTTCTACGGGCCTACAGTTTATGGACTTCATGGCCGAGCACGGCTGATTGGTGACCATAGCATGAAAGAAACCCGAACCCCCCACCCCCGCCGGCCTGCAAATCTTCATAAAATACGTAATATGACTTGGATCCTAACCCTCGTCTGGTGTTATATTATATGTATATAACACGCATGAAGTGTCTAAGAATAAGGCACCAATAATGATCAACTATCTTGTTTCTAGTTTTCTTTTCCCTTTTTAAAACACTGAATTTCCTTAGTTTTCAATATCCCCTCACTGCTAAAAAGACAATGAATAGCAATACATAAGTATGTGTGTATATATCATCATATATAATATAAACTATTATTATACATATTGTTATTAATTCCAGGACATATGTCCGACCCTTGATGACAATCCAAGATAACAAGGCAATACTACGATCACGTGAGATGCTAGTAACAGCTATCTAAGATCTATATATATAACCTATAATATTAAACACATACATAGTTGATATAATTATAAGCAATAATAAATAAATAGTTACCTCAAGGATCGTTGGAGCCCACCACATTATTAGGGCTTTAAATCAAGACAGCTGTAACTATTTACGCGATATTTATAGTGAGGAAGACCGGTGCAAATATATATATAATATATATATATATATATATAATATATATATATAGTAATACGTAATTAGATAATTGTCTTTTGTTTTGGTGAGAAGACATAAGGAAATTCACTTATAAAAAGGTAAAAAAAAACTACAGAACAGATTTTTGATCATTATTGGTGGCTTATTTGCTCAAACTTTATGGTGTTATCGTATAATATATATGAGTATATATATATATATATATATATATTAATATATATTATATAATATATAATGATATAATCTATATATATACAGAAAAAAAGGAAAGCAAAAAAAAAAAAAAAAAAAAAAGCAAAAAAGAAAACAAAAAAAAAGAAAAAAAAAAAAAAAAAAAAAAAAAAAATAAAATAATCATCTTCCCAAGGGTCCAAACCCTTGATTTCATACCACAGACACAAACCAATGGATATGAGTACAGATAGAATAGCTAGATGATTGATACCGCCAAAAGAATAAGAAATGAGGTGTTACAGCAGCTAAAATCAGTGCACAGCAGACACAGAATGAATAGCATATAGCTAACAATATACAGAATATAATACAATAATATAAAAAATAAAATATAAGAACAACTTTTGCAAATGAAACCGTAATATGCCGGATGATGAGATCCAGGCAAATCATAGGACAAGAGATCAAAAGGGCATATTAAAAAACATGAATATATTATTATATAGTATCATAATATATGGCGTGAAAGTATATGGCTTTCGATGCATGCATATCGACACCTAGGAAACATTTTCTTAATCAATACTGAAAGCACGTATTAACACTAACAACAGACTACACACACAACTGCCCACCAACCATACACAACACAAGCACCAACACACACACACCAACAACACATGCACACAACACACTACCTGCAAGTGTCCCGTACTGACGCATCCTTACCACCGCTAACACTGTTCCTAGTCCCGCAGGTTACAGACGACATACAGTAATGGTTTATCTAAAAAAGAGGGCATGATTGATGCCAACGGTCACACTGTGTACCTCACCATTAGGAGAAAACGGCACATCATGGCTCTACCCACTACAACATCACAAGACCACAGCACCACCACACACACAATAAACACACAAAAGACAGGGAAGCACACCACAAACACACACAACACAAACAGGCGGCAGAATCATTTCATGAGCGGTGTTAAAAATGGAGGTTCGTGGAAAATCAAGTACACCGATAGTACAGCAAGATAAACAATACAGCGTGAATAGAGTTGCATTTGTCAAAATAAATGGAAGTTAACGCCACAGCGATACGTCACTGACATACGTCCTTAAAGTGTACTGTAGTATTAAATAAATCAGATAGTACAACAACTAGCAAATTAACTTAACTCCTTATTTTGTGGTCGTCAAACGAACACAAGGGCCTACCATGCGCAAAGTGCATAACAGTTACTCATAGAACAACAAAATGAACACAACAATCCATTTGAATAGAAAACTTTTTACTTTTACCTGAGTAGATTGGTGTAAGAAGTAAGCCGACTGAGTCTTAGCTATACTTTTAGCTCACTTACTGTTGGCTAGTATACCATGTTTGGTACATTCTTGCGTCGGTCAACCCCGCAGCCACAACGCCCCATAGGCCATCGTTTAATGTTTTATTATAATGAAATAGAGAGATAGGACGGAAAAAATACCTGTAACAAAGGCTCAAAAAAATGCCACATGATGACAAATGTGATTCCAATATCGTCAGCGCAATCAAATCGATCGTCGATGCATCATAGTGACCCATACACTCTAAAGACATCATCCTGCGGGTACAGGGTTAGCTTTACACAGATCGTAGCAATCAAACAAAGTATGTCCGAAATCTAACCGATACGTGGAAAGAGAAAAAAAAGACAACAACGGGATGAGCAGAGTCAAGACATCTCCACCCCAGGCCATCAAAATTGAAAAAAATTGAAAAGGCATGTATGAAGCCAATAGCAAACAGTGGTGAAACAATGGGCAGTCCACCCCCCCCATTCCTAATTATAGTACATAAAGAGAAAGAAGAGAGGGGGAAAAAAAAGAACAGAAAAATGATTGAATGCTTGTGTTAAAAAAATTAACATACAGACTACACTCAAGGCGTTAACTTTTTAGCTCATCCCTCAAGTAATTAATTACAACTAACTTTTTACTTTTACTTTGCAATATAAACCATTACTTAGCAAATTTACAGGGACATAGATAGTAACTCAAGTCGCGGATCATTCGTGAAGCGAGTACTGGACAGCAAGAACCGTGTTTTTTCTATGACGTTCTCATAGACTTGTCAAACGGAACTCTGGCTATTATTTGTGACTCATGACTTGTCTGCGGTACTTGCCGCTGGTCTTAAATCCCAATAGGCATTCTGGTACATGGACGACAGATGTAAGCAGTGTCTTAATTATTGTTGAATAACAAATAATATTTGGAGAGGAGAAGGAAAGGCACGCAAATGATCGTCATTGATACTGTCAAGATGCATAAGGAGCCTATATTTGTTCTGAAATCCATACCCTCGATCTCAAAACCTATTTTGTGAGCTCGGTCTATGACTGTGGACACTACGAACTATTCCTGGTGCTTGGACGTTGTCTGGGACTGGACTAAAGGTGGTCTTGACTACAGAGCCCTGGGTATATATACTCATACTAGCTGAATAATCCTATAAGAGTGGAATCCTATCGTCAAATAATGTCCCAGTCTACTAAACTCTTCTCCTCTGTTTCTTGTGTAGAAAATGGTACAGGCGCCTCAGACCCTTAGACAATCAGGCCACAATCCTTTGGTTTTGATGTTAGTGTTGTGTTGCGTTGCGTTGGGCGTTGCCGTGCGACTCTGGCTTTGTGTGTGATTTGTGTTATCCCTAATGCCAACATGCACGGCATTCATTAAGCTGGAACCAGCATACTCTATCTTAGCCCGCAACTGTACATATGCACTTGATGTACGGCTTACCGTATTCTCTCCCGTGATATTGATTGAAATGTTAATATTAGTATTTTGCACCATATTGTGTGTGAATTTTAGTAGTATGGTAGATGGTAGAGAAAAAAAAAAATAATAAAGACTGGAGTCAACTAGTTCTGGGTCTTGGACTTGTCTTGGACTCGACGAAGGTGTGCTTTTCTAACCTACGAGCGCCTGACAACATTTTGCTCGGTCTCTACCCATCTCTGAGGATATCCTAAGAACATTTGGCTGTAGCCGAGCTGGCGGTTCACGTGCAGGCGCGGTACTGAAAGACTAATTATCTCAAAATCCGCCTTGGGGGTCCCAAATTTGTATAAAATGGACCAATTATTACATAAACACATTAATCACAATGGCAACAGGATGTAATGAATTCTGCAAAACACTCTCATTTTTCAAAAACGTAACTGATAATAAACTTATAATGGTATTATATTGCAAGATGTATATTAGTAAATCTGTGTAGAAAATCTCTAGTAGCACTAGTCCATACCTATATATTATCTACCTGGCAATGCATGAAGTTTTCTGTGTTGGGTGTGTGTGTGAGAATGGTAGTGTGTTTGTATGATAGTGTGCAGACAGTAGTGTGTATGTGAATGGGTGTGATGTGTGTGTAGTGGGTCTCAGCACACGCTTAGTGATGAGAAGGGGGCAGATTAACTTGGAGTGATCTTATTATTTGACTTTGCCAGGAAAGAGGCTGAGGGGATACCGGGTCCAACATGTATTTTGCGACCCGAAACGGTGATGTCGCTGACAGATGATGTGCAATATATAGATGATCGAATGTAGTGATGTAGTGTGAATGTTAATTAGCTAAGTGGGAATCAACGGCCACCGAGAGAGACAGCAGCATATTATCTCAAGAAACAGGCCGAGTGAGAGTGTTTTCGACACTCCTTTCATCTAAATAAAAACGCGACAAGGACCGAACAAATAGGCCGCAGCAGTGGCCTAAGACTAGCCGATATTTTTAGGGGCAGTTAATTCTAAACACACATAATGCGCTGAGTGACAGAAGAAACCAATAAGAACTCTGGACACAGCCAGTGCATCAGCTACCGACCAGCTTCCGGCCAGTTCCAAATCCGATATTTGGTTCATGGAACAGTAAGTATGTGTATAGAGTGATTAGATCATAGCTTATCTCATTAAAAAAACTTGACCCATACGCGAGTATATCAACATGGTGTGGACAGAATTATTCGATAACGAACCAGAAAAAAGGGAGGGGGGGAAAGAAAAAGAATTATGTCACAGGAAAAGGACAGAGTGTGTTAAGAAGAAGGGTTAACGTAAAACACTTGGCTGTAGTGTGGGTTTCTAGTTAGACAATAATTAAATAGTGCATGTGTTAAAATTATAATTATGAATACTTTATTGATCCCCATCATGGCGGTAAATATAAGCAGTATTAGCACTCATATGTATACAATCAGGAAGCCTGTGTAGTAATAAGCAACATAAACACATCCATCAGATAACCTATATCGGAGATACTCACGAATGGTGGTTTGTGCCAAAATATGATGCTTCAAATCCCTGAGCTTATGAGTATACCAGGAAAGTCAATTGACACGCAAATTTCAAAATTATATTAACCATGAACCGAAAATTGGTCCAAGTTACATTCATTTTGCTAGCTTGTGCCAACATACAGACGGAAGAGGTACCATTTCCTGCATATTGTCTCTGTGATAACATGTATTCCTTACTCAATTACAGACAAAAATTAAATCGAAAAAAAGACAAAACATGATTTTTTTTTTTTGTCCAGAATACAGACTAAGATCACATAGGAAAAAAAGGTAATTTTTAACATGTAATTCTAATCGTACATAGACAAAAAACAAACGCCGCAACTTCCATTGTTTAACTAGATAAGTGCTACAGGTAGAGAACTAGATGCAATTCGCCTAAAACATCGACAATGTTATCTCAGGCATGTTTGAATTGGAAAAGACAAATATTTGTTGGATTAACAGATTATGATAGCAAAGGCAATAGGTTAGAGTATCTGGGTCACAGGCTAAGGTTGATAGTCTGGGAATGCACTAAGGACAGGATTAGTACTGGGATCAGACTAGGGTTAGTCTTGTAGTCCACGTAAGAGTTAAGAAATAACTGGGTTCACTAAGGATGTTAGTCTATGATACACATAGGTTGAGACTGGGTCAGCATAGAAAGGTTAGGGCTTGATCACTATAAGATATGGTCTGGAGTCACTAGGATATAGTACTTGATCATATAAGATTAGGATACTGGGTCACTGAAAAAGGGTTGCCTGGGTTGCACTAAGGAGTCCTTGATCATCTAGTGAGGATTGGTGCTGGGTCACTAGGGTTAATCTGAGGTCACTGCTGTAAGATCTGGGTCACTAGAGGTTAGATCTGGGTGCCAGCATAGATTAATGATCTGGGTTCACATAAGGGTTAAGTCTGATCACTAGAGTTAGTCCCACCCCTAGGATCACTAAGAGTTCGTCTTGGTCACTGAAGGATTAATCAAGGGGTCACTAAGATTGACTGGGTGCAAGCTTGCTTAGAAGTCTGGGATCACCTAAGTTTAGTCATGGAGTCACTAGGGAATTAGTCTGGTCACTAGTGTTAGTCTTTGATCACTATGTTAGTCTGGGTCACTAGGTTATCTGGGTCCCTAGGTTAGTTCTGGGTCACTAGCTTAGTCTGGGATCACTAGGTTAGTTGGGTCATAGGGTTAGTCTGGGTCCCTAGGTTGATCTGGGACAAAAAATTCCACTGAGGGTTAGTCTGGGTCACTAGGTTAGTCTGGGTCACTTAGGTTAGGTCTGGTTCAGCTAGGGTTAGTCTTGTGATTAAGCAGCTAGGTTAAGTTCGGGTCTACTAGGGTTAGTCTTGATCAGCTCGTTGGTCTGGGTCACTGGTTTAGTCTGGTCCTAGGTTAGTCTGGGTCACTAGGGTTAGTCTGGGTCACTTGGGATTAGTCTTGCTCATCTAGGTTAGCTGGTCAATGACATATGATTAGTACTTGATCTACTAGGTATAACTCTGGGATCCCATAGGAGTGTCTTGGTCACTAAGAGTATAAGTCTTGTCACTATGTTAAGATCTAGGAGATGCACTAGGGTTACGACATTGTGCGTCCGTAGTTCGTCTGGAGTCACGTAGGGTCTAATATCCCCCTTGTAATCCAGCTAAGGTTGGTCTGTAGGTCCACTAGGTTAGTCTCAGGGTCACAGTAGGTATAGTCTAAGGGTCACTAGGGTTAGTCTGGGTCACAAATAGGAGTTGATCATGATCATACTACATGCACTAGGTTAGTACTTGGGTACAATATACAGGTTTCAGACTCTTAGATCACACTAGGATTAGTCTGGGTCCATAAGTGGAGTCGTTAGTCTGTCACACAGGTTAGTCATGATAGCACTAGGTTTAGTCTGGTGTCACTAAAAGGTTATCATGGTCGCCACTAGGGTCAAGATCCTGGTCACTAAGGTTAGTCTGGTCAAACTAAGTTAGAGCTTGGGTACAGCTACATGCTTTAGTCGAAGGGTCACTAGGATTAAGGACTGGGTCAATTAGGGTATCGTCGGGTCACAGGGATTAAAGTCTAGAGGTGACACTGGTAATAAGTCTGGGATCACTAGGTTAGATCATGGGTTCACTAGGTTAGGTCTGGGTCAGCTAGGGTTAGTCCTTGTATCACTAGAATTAAATCTAGGTGTCAACTAGGGATACGTACTTGATCACTAGGTTGGTACTGGGTCACTATGGTTAGGTCTGGGTCAGAGGTTTAGTCTGGGTCACTAGGGTTAGTCATGGGTCACGTACAGGGTTAAGTCTTTGATCCGAAGGATTAGATCTGGGTCACATATGGAGATTAGTTCTTGCTGTCAGCTAGGTTAGTTCATGGTCACTAGTGTTAGTCTGGTCCCATAGGATTTAGTGCTGAGGTCACTAGGGTTAGTCTGATGTACAAGCTAAGGTTAAGTCTGGGTCCCTAGGTTAGTCTGGGTCACTAGGTTATTCGCGGAACGTACTGCTAACGTGCATCGCTAAAGCCTGGCACTAAAAACCAAAAATAGAAACGCCGGCTCACGGCATCAGCGGGCGTAACAGAGCGAGCTAACTGCTAAGCAGACTACACCGTTGGGACCAATTATCGAAATAGCAACTTCTGTCATATATATATAGGTACTTTATAAGGCTTTCTAGTGTCCGTGTATTACATTAAATATGTAAATTCATAAAGGTTTCTAGTGTCCCGATCAATACTTAACCATAATATATTTGTAGATTTATAAAAGGTTTCTAGTTTCCTTAAGTATTACAATTGATATATGTAATTATATAAAGGTTTCTGTGTTCCGTTGGTATTACTGATATATGTCATTATATATATTTCCAGGTTTCTAGGTCACGTGTGTTGCCGGTGGCTGTGTGAGCTTCTCACCCGGTCGGACAGAATTAACAGCGCCACGTCAGACGTCCAACGCATTAAAAAATCTTCCTCCGTACAGTTTGAAAATCGTCCTGCGGGTGGGCAGAGCTTTTTTTCAGCTCAAGTCGGCTGGCGGTGTGTACGTACGTAAGTGTTGGGCCATGACAGTGTCAGACATCGAGCAGTACTTCAATTGAGACACACATGCACACGTTGTTTTTAAATCTTCTATTCCCGCTGAGACACAATTACATGTTTTTTTTGCTCCACACGCTCTGCGTTAGTGTGGAGTATGTGGAGGATGCTATTTATTCTATCGTCCCTGCAGACCTCAATGAGGATTTTCTGGCTGCCGAAAGACAAAAAAAAAAAAAAAAATAACCACTTCTAAGCATGGGGGAGTGGGTGTGTTTAGGTGTGCAAGGAAACATTTCAGACAGACTGAGTAACTTTTTCAGTAAACTAAAGTGCTAAGGCCGATATGTAATGATCATATAAGAACTAACAACAGTGGCAAGACAGAACAAATCCGCAATCTAGAGCAAACTGTGGTTAAATTGGGCCACCAAAAATTATGATTGAGACAGATGCTTTGGACTGAGAACAACTAAGGGACGCTGGGCAATGGAAGCATTAAAATACCACGCGACAGAACATATAAAAGAGACTTCAGATACAGTATTAGCGGACCACTAAGGTCTATATAAAAGAGACTTTAGATATGGTGTTAGGGGACCACTAAGGTCCATATAAAAGAGACTTCAGATACAGTATTAGCGGACCACTAAGGTCTATATAAAAGAGAGCAGACTTCAGCCTCAGTATTAGGGCGAACTCATAAGGGTCTATCTATAAAAATGACTTCAGATTACAGTATTAGGTTGGACGTACACTAATTGAGTCTATAAGAAAGAGACTTCAGATATCAGTCTTAGTTAAGGAACACTATAAGCCGTTCTATCTAACAAAGGGATGTACTTCAGATTGACTAGTATTAGTGCCCACCTACTAGCGTATTATTCTGAAGACTGAGACTTCAGTATACAGTATTAGGACCACTAATCTGATGTCTATAGTATTAGAGTACTGGAAGAAGACTTTAGTATTTAGTGTCCTCGTATCCATCTGGTAAATATCATTCCCAAACAAAGCTTACCATTGGCATGGTTCCTGTTTTAGAAGGCCTTTATCCAAAATGCGCCAGTTTTTTTGCTCTTGTTTAAGTGTGTTCTTTTTTGTTTTCGCAGGATAAATTAATTTCACACAATCAATTATTGTTTTTTTATTGTAAAAGAAGGGAAAATAATAGTTACTAGGAGAGTACTTTCACATAAGTAACTAAAGTCCTTGCTCAAACAGCAGATGAATAATCCAGCGTGCACACTTTGCACTTCAGCGCTGTGCCCTCTGGCTCGCCCTGTGACTAGAAATAGCTATTAGAGTGGGAGGATGAGCGGAGGATGAGCATCAGGCCAATTCAAGGGATATGGCGGGGGGGGGAGGCTGAGCTAGGCCAGGAGTCTGAGCTCAAGGATCAGATTAATGGAGCTCTGCACCGCGCGATAGTACATCTTAACTCCCTTTCATAGACCATTAGGACATGGTCTCTTTTGTGCTTGTGTGTAGCCCCTAGACGGGTTGTCGTGTCCAGTTTCTTCTTGGCTGCCGCTTAGGCCGCCACGATGATAATTGGTATGACGGTTTACGACCTCGATGCAGATACTTTTTTTTTAAGTTTTGTTTTGTTTTTTCTTGCTTTTCGTTTGCTTTTTCTCAGGATTGGATATCAGACAGGACTGACGATTTCTGCATGTAGTCTTATACGTGCTCATCCTAAACTTGTCACTGTCAACATATTTAATAAAAATTATTATAGGCAGTGGTCATAAATGCCCAAAAAATGCTATTTCTGAATTCATTTATTATGTATAATTTCACATCTGACAAGAAGATTTGGGTGTGTGTTTGTAGTGGAATATCATATCTTGCCTCGATTTAGAATGTATGCGTATTTGTAATATAATGCCCTTTTACAATTACATTTTATATTCTTCTCCTGAACTCGATCTTGCTCTTTAAAATCTATATTTTGTCACATGCTAATATTGATTTTTCTATTGAAGTGGACATTTATAATGTGTTTTTTTTTTTTTTTTCTGGGATTTTTTTTCTATGTTTTCATTGAGCTAGGCTGTGTGCCTTATAGCTATAGGCATTGCGAGCGGCATGTGCGATTCCATACATGTTGATTTCTTCTGTGTAATCCCACTGCAGTTATTGCCATCAAATCCTGTTTCATGGAATGGCATGTATTGCTTTGTCGGTCTTAATCACAGTTCAAGTTTATTTTGCGTCTCATCCTATCTAGTGCCCAGCGAGGTATGTGTTTCTCAAACCGGGTTTTCTATTTTTCCATTTAATGAGGGCGACTATAATTAAAAAATAAATTAAAAGAGGCATTAAAAAAAGTTAATTAAGTCTATACTTTATTGGACATAGTTGAATTATGCGCATAAGTTGTGAATATCAGGCCTAGGTGAGGAGTCTTTTGCTCCCTCTAGATTCCCTAGGTCAGTAGTTGTCTATTCATTTGCTCACTGTTATTAGCATTTATATAATATCCTATCCTATATGCTCTCTTTATGGCCGTTCCTTGCCACACATCTGCTCTGACATGAGGTAAGGTTTGGATCAAACTGTTTGGGTCGACTTTGTGGGTATGGTCCTGGAGCATTGGCCGTGTTTCTATTTTTGTGTTGGTTCTGTTTGCTACATCTTCAGACTGTGGCTCTGACGGCACGCTGTCTTGCTTTTTTTTGGTTTTCCTACAGCTTTCGCCTCTTTTGTACCACAAGGAACTATTTTCTCACATCACTCACATTTCTTCGTCATAAACTTACAAGGGATTTATATATTGTATACAAGATTAGTGTTGTACGCTGATCATTTTTGCGATGACATTTGTCTGTTTTATTTGACGCTAATTAAACTCTACTTTTTTATGCCCGTTCTATTTTTAATTATCTTGATTGCTACATTTGTAATTTATTTTCTTTTGGGATACTTATCGCGTTGTCTTTTTTGCTCACTGCGTCTGGCGTTGGGGATCTGTTTATTGTGATGTTCCCCTTGACAGCTTTTAGGGGTTGGTTCTTTTGGGATTTTCTTACCATAATCACGGTTCGTTCCTACTCTCTAAATTTTTTTCGATATTTCACTTATTTTTGGTGGGTACTATCGAGACTTTGTCCCCTTTAAAAAAGATTCGGTCGTGGACTAATTGGCTCTGTACACTTTGAACGCCATGCGTCGTGACTATCGTGCGGTTGTTTTCATGGTTTTGCCGTTTAGACATTTACGCCGCGATATATAATACGGTTGACACTTAAGTGACTACTGCGAGACTCCAACCTCCCCTCTCCTGGGGAAAGTCCTGTTTTTGTTTCAATAATTAGCGTTCTGCTTTTTGTTCACATTTGGAATCATTGAAATCTTATATAAACAGATATTCCTGCACACGTCGAGCTTAGAAACCCACCCTGCTCACGCCAAGTGGTCTGGGTGAGGAGTAGCCCTTTTTCCCGTTCTAGACTTTTTTTAGCGTTCGGTAGTGTGGTTTTCAAATTTTTAGTCTCTTTTTTTTATTTGTCTCTGTAAAGCCTACAATTTTACCTCTGTACAGAGTGACAATCATTCATTGTTCATATCTTGTTCTCTTATTCAAGGTAGTCAAATTGTCACTTCCTATTTTGTAACTTTGTCCACATCGGGCTTCTGAGGATTTTTCTCCTTCACTCGCGGACGCAACTCAGAATGTTAGCTAATCTGCTTGTACTTCATCAAAGCATCTTGTGAGGTCAAGAAACAGATCTAAGTTAACATTTCAGGCAGTTACGGTCTGCTGTACGCCGATGACTCTTAACTTTTCCTTGGCTCCCATAATCCCTGATCCTGCCCTGGTCTTTAGGCTCTGCTGTGTGCTATCATTTATATACTACTACTCGGTGATGTTGATGTTTGACAGATTCGCGATTAAAGGTCTAGTTTGTGCCATTTCGCGCTAAATGTCCGGATTTATTATTGGAACATGGATTAGAGTCCTCCATGATTTTAGATTGGCCTCTGGTGCTGTTATGTGCTCATTGTTTTGATTTGTTGGTTTACATGCCGATTACCACTGTTTTGTCTCAGTGTCTTTCTTCCTAGGGTCTACCTTGCGGTTGTGAATTGCGTGGTGATCGCTCTCAAGGTTAATTTGCACAGAGGAAAAAGCTAGTTTGCCCTGGCAGAAATGTCTAGGCTTTAGTAATAACTTATTACTAATCACACCGGAGTTTCATTTAAACACCGTGGGTCCTTGCCGTTGATGCTGTCTTTTTGACGTTGCTCGGAGATACAAATAGGAAACTAGCTCATATGCAGCTGATGATATCCGTTGTTTTTTGAGGTAAGTTTATCGCTTGTGTTTCCTTCAAAGTTGATTAGAGTAAAGAACAACGCCTATGGTTTTATAAACAAGCTAACGCCACTAAAATTATGTCAGAAAGTTATTAAAACACTGCCTAGAAGACTCATTCCTCACTCCCACGTTCCTGTTCAATCAGTCATAACCAATAATCCTGCCTTAGCAATTACTCGAGTTAATCTTTGCATCCTGGGGAGGAGGACGGGGGAGGAGGGAAAGGGGAAGGGGGGGGAAAAATTATAGAACTCCCTCAATGAGCGCATTTAAAAAGCTACCTTGAGTCAGATTTATGTGAGTGTTAATTTATCGAGGTGTTAATTGTTTTGCTCTGCCTCTTTATAGTTTAACGACGGTGTACAGTAATCCAACATTTGGCATTTTTTAGCCATTTGAATCCCAAGCATCACGTTGATTGTTGGTAAGCTGACGTGCTGTCCCGACCGTATGGTAGAGCGTGCGTGTCTGTCTCCGGGGAGGGAGTTTGTTTCTAGTGTCAGGTCCACTATGACAGTTATGCATCGCTTCTGACTTTTGGTACCGACGCCAGCAAGAAATGTGTGTGCGTGCACAGGCGGTGACGGCTCTTTGATTTTGGGATTCTTGTTTCTGATCACTGATAGTGTTCTGATTTAGTCACCTTTGCCATATTTCCAATGAGTTTCAGATCCAAATTCCCACATAAACAAATTTCAATTCTAATTCCATTCTCCCATCCTGATAGTACTTATATAGGTTTTGATGTTACTTTTATTTTTGGTTTGTCTGTTGTTTTATGGTTTTAGATACTAGATAGTATAGATTAGGCTAGTACTGATTATGACCTAGCCTAGATAGTATAGATATGATAGATAGATTAGATGCGATAGATAGATTAGCTAGATGTAGTTATAGCTCTAGTATTGGACCGCTCTTTCATTGATTACCCACCCCATGCGGAAATTTTAACAGTGTACAGCAGCCCCCAAAAATTTAGACATGTACTCTTACCATGAGGCTTTTTGCACTCCTCCTAAGTATTCTCATCTATGAATATACTTACTGCCTCTATCTTATACTAATGTACCACTCTACAGCCTTCCCTCATCAGCATCCCAATATTTCGTACACTCGCTCCCCGCTGCCCCCCTCACCAATCAAAAATGTGCCAACTGTTTTTTTTTTTTTTTTTTTTTTTTTTTGTTATTTTTTTTTTTTATGTTTTTTTTTTTTTTTTCTTTTCTGTTTTTTTTTTTTTTTTTTTTTTTTTTTTTTTTTTTTTATGTCCTCCGTTGTTCCAGTATGTTTTTCTAATATGTAATATTGAACCATCGGGTTCCGGTTGCCCTTATTGTATGTATGTTGTTGTTCGTCAGAAGTCTTGTCATTTCTAGTCCACATGTGGGTGACTTGTGAAAGTTTATTTGCCTTTGTTTGTGTAGGCATTTATGTATTTCTTGTTAGCGGTCCGTGGTGGTCATTTAATACTGTCTCTTTGTTTTAGAAGCTGCATCCACTTTGTGACAATGTGTGTGCGGTGGAGAGAGGTTGGTTCTGGGGTTATTATTCAATATTAGATAAACAGTTTTGTCAGTGATCTCTCTCTCGCATTCACCACACTTTCTATAAGTGTTCCCTGTTGGCTGCTCTGATCCAGAATCCAGCTCATTTTCCTGATGTACACTTTGTGTTTCTAATTGTTTGTGTCGCTGGCTCCAATATGCTGCTTGCTGGCTACCAGTGGTATTGGCTGGATGGGAAAGTATGAGCGTTTGGCCACAAACAGATTGGGAGAAGTAGCTCAAATACATCTTGCTGTGACACAATCGGGAGGAGTGATGACTGTCAGTCTTCACCTCAGGATTAAGAGAGTCTGCTCTAGCCCATTCTTTGTAAAACAGCTCAGCTGGTTCTGTGATCCTGCCAGTTCAATTGTACTGCTTGTCCATTCGTTTGACACTATGGTATCTTGTAATGCCTTCCATACATATTCCCCGGATCATGATTTAAATATGTAAAGAGGCTGTTGGTAGAGTGTCCCGTCCTCTGAAGTCGATTATCCATCTCTTCGGTTAATTCTCACGTTTCAGAGTTTAATATCCATATGTCGTTTGATTTGTGTGGCAATTTGAGACGTAGTGGTCTCATTGTTCTAAGTTTGTTAAGTTTTTTCTCAATTATGATAAAGGTAGGCCGGTATGGAATTGTTAGGTCTGAGGAGCAGTAACCTGTATATCTTTAGGACTATTATAAGGGATGTTATGCTGTGCTGATAGCATGAGGTATGAAAATAGAGTCTGAGCGTGTCCTCGCTGACTGTCGAGGCTGAGTAACCAATGGCACCTTGTTCAACACGATCTGGATCAGTTGAGAAGATAAATGGTGGCTCTGGTTATATCTCTAATGCTTTTTTTTAAATAACGTGATTCCTTGCTCCTTACAAAAAGTGTGGACATCATCATACATGTTTTTGCATATTTTTGTTATTTATTTACACTCGAGTAAGTACAGGATGAGTTTTCAATGACTATTGACATGCAATGAAAAGAGGAAAAAACTGAGTGCGTCATGTTTTTCCCCCACAGCTACTCTCTCCTCGCACAATTTTGCATAACCATAAACGACGACACGTGAGAGACAACACTGTGTGGGGATATGAAGGGCTCGTTGCCTGAGCTTACGTTTGCTAGTGTTGGCATTGTTTTCCTCCTCCTATCTGAACACTTGTTATTAGAAATACCAAACAGGTATTTGCAAGCGGTCAGGGAGAAAAAAAAAGACTCAACATGAGCTCTGCACGTCAGAAGGTGGTAAGTCCTGAAAGGTACGAACACTAATTACACGGCACCTAAATGGCTGAAACAAGCAGCTGTTCTGCTTCTATGATTCATCCCGCATGGCCTGATTGGAGAGATCAGGAGGTTCAGGCAATGGACAGAGGGCAGCACTTAGACCAGGTCCAGTTGGAAGGAGTGTTTGTAAAACAGCCAGTAAAGGATTGAAGGTTTGAATCATTTATTCCAGGCAGCGAGTGTCAACGGATCATTTTTATTGAGTAGGGACTCACTGGCTGTAGCTAGTCACAGATGCATCTGATCTGGGATCACTGTCTTTAGGGCGCCAACAACAATGGATAGTGAGCCCAGTCTAAATGCTATGTCTTAATTTTATGACATTGTAGTACCGGTTTTGGTTTCCTTCGGCTCTGTC
>NC_045736.1:1051417-1051562 GCF_008692095.1 Etheostoma spectabile | reverse complement strand
GGGTGTCCCTGTGCTCACCATCCTTGTACCTGATGTCTGGTTACCAACTCTGACTGTCTGGGGTCTGTCTGTAAGAAAGTCCAGGATCCAGCTGCAGAGAGAAGGTGCCAGTCCAAGGATGAGGAGCTTCTCAGCCAGCTTGGTT
>NC_045736.1:1050974-1051148 GCF_008692095.1 Etheostoma spectabile | reverse complement strand
TCTTGGGGAGGGGGACAATGGTAGTGGTCTTAAAACAGGTGGGTACAAAAGATAATGAAAGGGATAAATTAAAAATGTCCATTAGTACCTCAGCCAGCTCTGCTGAGCAGACCTTAAGTGCACGGCCTGGGATGTTATCAGGGCCTGGTGCCTTCCGGGGATTCGTTCTCTTCA
>NC_045736.1:1044508-1050171 GCF_008692095.1 Etheostoma spectabile | reverse complement strand
GTCAGACTGTCCAAAGTGAGGGCGGGGTGCTGCCTTGTATGCACTCTTAACGTTGCTGAAGACGTGATCCAGAATGTTGTTGTCCCTCGGCGGGAAGCTCACGTACTGATGGTACTTGGGGAGAACAGTCCGGAGGTTGCAGTGATTAAAAATCCCCTGCCACACAACACAGCATCGGGGTGCGCAGTCTCGTGCTTGCTGATAGTATCGTGCGTAGTCCAAGTGCTGCTGTCCGGTTGCCCGTGGCGATAATGTACAGCACCAAAGAACACAGCACTGAACTCCCTCGGTAGATAAAGGTCTACACTTGACCATCAGCACCTCTATGTCCACTGACAATGTTTTTCTCCATCACCTGAGTGTCTAAACACATCTGTCGTTGGTGTAGACACAAACGCCGCCACCTTTGTTCTTCCCCAGGCCGATGTACGGTCCTCCTGCGGGTGTCACAGAGTGGGTCTGAAGTTGGATGGCTGAATCTGGCGTGTTGTCTGTAGCCGGTTTCCTAGAAATCAGAGCACAGCACTCTCGGATTTCACGTTGTGTTGTTATCCTGGTCTCAGCTCATCCATTTTATTTTCAAGGGAGCGGACTTAGCTAGCAGCAGACTCGGTAGCGGTGGTCGTGTAGCTCTGGCCTTTAGCCTAGCATGTAGCCGCGCTCTCTTGCCTCGTCTCCCGCCGTGTTCGTGCTGGCCGATGTGTATTGTCCAGGTATGGTTGGGTAAAAGGTTCCAACTATGCTCATAATGAGCTACTTTGATGCTCAAAAGTGCCTCTCTGCTGTACCGACCTTCCATACTTGCACCTTACATTAACTGTACACAGTAACACTAAAATAAATACTAAAAATCCTATAGCGGAGCACTTCGCAAACACGTCTGCCACGCTGGGCGCCATGATACATATGGTGTTAGGGACCACCATAAGGTCCATATAAGAGACTTCAGATACAATATTAGACCACTAAGTCTATATAAAGAGACTTCAGATACAATATTAGGGACCACTAGTCTATATAAAGGACTTCAGATACAGTATAGCGACCACTAAGGTCTATAATAAAAGAGACTTCAGAACAATATTAGGGACCACTAAGGTCTATATAAGCATCCAAAGAGCACCATGTCATGGGACCTTAAAGATTTTCCTTTTCCCTCTAAAAGCATATCGTTCCAAATATTGGATTCATTAACTACTAATGATTGTGTCGCCTGAAAAAAAACGTATCGGTCGATCCCTAAAAGGAACCACTCAAACTCGATTGGTAGACATCTATTGAATGAATGCAAAAAAATAGTTAATTAATGTATTAGTACATAATTAATGAAACCTCAACCACTGGATTTCTCTGCACCAGCTCCTGGTTGTTTGCCACAGCAGTCAACCAAATGATGGTGATCACAGAGTTCAGAACAAAAGGAAGAGAGATTTTTGTGAACTGATCCTTTGGCAACTTAAACTCCTGCAAAAAGAGAGAGGGACAACATTAGCACACCACAGTGCTACTAAGTCATGCTTCAATAGGGCATATCGTGTGTTGAAGCATGTCCGATGAGCAACAGACCGACTCACTTGAAATGGAAGAATATCCCGAGGGAGACAAGAGGGAGGTCAGTGAAAGTCCATGTCCTATCAGCTAGTAGAAAAGATTCATTGCAGTCTGGAAGGAAAGAGAGACACATTAGATCATCTGGATCGCCTCCTAAGTTAAATTGTATTTTAGAAGATCCCATATTGTTGTCGGGAAAAACCTTGCATCTCCATATTTCATCATCTTAATTTTTTTTTTTTTATAAATCAATGCTATGCGTCTGTCTAGAGGATACAAAAAAATTACGAGGCATTTTTCCTCTGACTTAGTCCGTGGTAAATACCTCAATAAATGTTTTTAAATTGCCTTATCCTTTCCCGAAAAAAACAGGGCTTTGGACATTACGTTTTCACCCTAGGGAGAACATAGTATGCTCATTTTCAGGTCTACACTTTATTTTGGGCTTGTACTAGAACAATTTACATGCCTTAATGTTCAAAAACACATTATTTTCTCATTCTGTGTATTCACTTTCTGTCTAAACGCTCCATTTAGCGCCTGTCTCTTTAAGGCCCCCTCCTGACAAAGTCCAGTGTACTCTGATTGGCAGCATCCAGGTCTCTGTGCTATCATTGCAGCCGGAATGATATAACGCACTGTAGTGGCACTTTCTACTATTATAGTATGTGTAAGTATATGTATGTGCCATCACAACCGTATGGTATCCTGACGGCTCATTTAAACAAGTTTCTGAACACAGGATGTCTCTCTGTGGATTGAGCGTTTTGACACTTTGACATATTTAAATAGCACCTCCACCTGCTTTTAGTCAAAAGACACAGAACTTACTTTTTAAATAGGGTACTTATTTAAATGGAAATAGTTACTAAAGCAGAAACATACTTATTAACCCTGCAAGGTAAATTACCTTTTTTTATTACTCTATTGTTACAGTAACACATATTACAGGCCTGAAATACCACAAATAGCCGGACTTATAGATGCGAAAATGGAGATTTTCCCCGAGCAGTTGGGGTTCAGTGCCTTGCTCAAGGACAACTCAGCTGTGTCCAGGCAAAAAACTGGCCCCTTTCCAGTAGAGCCAACCAATAAATATCGGTATCACATTTATAATGCCAATTTAAAAAAAAAAAACTCTATAATGACAATAATGATTCTGATAAATTAATACTTAAAAATAAAAACGCACTGTCAACCATGTTACGAGCGTTGCATAGTCTGTCCACCAGAGGCCGCTTTACATGTCCTGTTGGCAATACGATTTTTTATTTTTTTTTGTTAATGTGTTTTTGTATTTTATAACATTTATTTATCAGAACTTTAATATTTCGATGTTCCTCATTTTTGACAATAAACACATTATTATCATTTATTTTAGCGAGAACTCATAATTAACTACAAATACCTAATGTTAGGGAAATCTGTTTTGTAATGCATTTCTGGATTAAAAAATATATACTGTACATAGGCCGATATATCGGCATATCAGATTTTTAAATACCAAATATTGTATTGGTATCGGCCTTAAAAAACGTTATCAGTCGGCGCCTTTCTCTCCAGCTACCAGTCCCACACCTGTACAACCCTCTGGTTCCCCACCATGTCTCAAGACTGAGCCACTGACACCACCACTGCATTGTTGTCATGGATATTATGGTTACCATTGAAAGGTGTACGACTCTGGTGACTCTTTAACCTTTTAATGGAGTGCCATCCTACTGACCAACTTTCCCACTGATCCCACTATTGCAATGGCCAGATTTCCACATGCTGTGGAGATGTTATTTTCTCCAATGATGATTATAATGTTTTAACCCCCACCCTTTTTCTGCCAGCAGGGCCTTTAGGCAAAACTTCCACCTAGACACTACATATGTTATAAAAATTAGATTGTTAATTGCACCAAGAGTATCTCCTCTATTTTGATCTTGCTTCAACGCTTTATTACCACCAATTTTCTTTTTCTCCCCCTCAGGAACACTGCACATTGTTAGCCATACAACAACATCATTACGTTACATTTCAGTTAACACTGACATCACACCTACATAAATAACAGTATGACATAACTGTCTGCTGCCACACGAACTACACAACTACCCAGGAATGTATTAAAAGGTCCGTGCTAACCTGCCTTACTTATTTCTGTTTTATATGCATTTAATGACATTTAATGAAAACCTACCACTCTGCTTTCATTGGTGTGTTTATTGCAGCGGTGTAGTTGGGTCCATGTCCGGTTGCTCTCCGGATGCATAAACCAATGGCCGCTATCGCTGCAATTTTCGTCACCATCTCTGAGGTAAAGAAATGGTACAAAACAGCTTGACATACGCTGATTATTCAATGCTGTAGCCTGAATCTAAGAGGATATTTCTTTGGTATTTATTATTGGCTGCAAACACTGGGTCAAGTCAAGAAAATCCGTCCCCCTCCCCCCCCGGCCGGTAAGCTCAGTTTGTAGAGCAGGCACACATATAAAGAGTTTACTCCTCACGCAGCGCCGTAGGATTAAATCCAACCTGCGGCCCTTTGCTGCACGTCACTTCCCATCTCTCTCCCCTTTCATGTCTTCATCTGTCCTATGAAAAAAGGTATACAATGCCCCAAAAATTAAATAAATAAACAAAGAAAAGGAGGATTTCCCCTTAGACACACAGCCACCATTAGTACACTGAAACTACTGAGAGATGTGATTAGAAGGGCTGAATCTAATTATACGTCTGCGTATCCTGACGAAGGATGTCTGTACTGTTTGGGCTCAGAATATTCCAGCATTAAAACTAATTCAGTTTTATAAACACATGTTTGCACTACACTGGAAACAAAATTAATTAATCCTATATAAAGCTTGCATCATAATAGACTTTACCGTTGTCAGTTTAAGACACTCAAGTATATTTACACATACGTACAGTGGAATGCTGCTGTCTGTATGTACTCGTAGTCCCGAAGCCTCATATTTTATGGATTTTTTGAAGCTGGTTTATATGTTTTGGTTCCTGAACAAACGGCACTGCAGTTTACTTGGAAGAGGGACTGAATGTTTTCTTTCAATTAATTTAGATGTTATTTAGTGTCAATCACAACACAAGTACTCCGGACACTTCAGATAGAGTAGATCTAGACCCCCACTTAATTTATGAGCACCAACAATTCCGAGCACCAATTGGTACGATGCTGCGGCCGCAGCTTAGAAATTGTTGCCACTGCTGCTTCAGCATTTTATGAAATGTCATGAAGTCGTTATACCCGACCCGCAAAGCCGTTTCTCACTGAACTCAAGCAAACATCATCATCATCCGCTCTCTCTGCCCTTTGAGGATGTGCAACTGTAACTGTCATCACTCGCAAAGTCATGGCAACCAGATAAACAACAGTGCAATCTCCTCAGCCAGAGCTTTAAATAGAGTAAGTGCAGGTCTAAAGGGGGCCCGGCGTGGCACCCTACCCCCGAAATATGATTCCCCCCGGCTCCCCCCTGGTCTTGTGAAATATCACAGCTATGGTAGCTTGAAAAATAGCAACACGGCATCAACTGTATTTTTATTGTTCATCAGACCCTAGTGTTACCACAAGCTAATGTTAGTGAACCCTGCGGCAACCCCTGCATTCCCTCTGCTTTTGTCTCATCGCGTGCAGTACTACAGTACTTATAGTCTGCATTGACAGATGTTAGTATTTACCGGCAGGTGGGTCCAATTAAAGATTATATCAAGTTAACTTGCACAGCAGCTGGATTCTCACTATATCATGAGATCTCCAAGAGAAGTGGCAGGATAATATCATACAAAATCCATCTTGTAATGCCTTTGTGTCCGATCAGCACCGGCCAACCAATCACCGTCCGGTGATGAGCTAACTGGCAGCTACAGTGTGGTTTTGGTGTGCGTGACGACCTTGATTGTTCGTATAAAACACACACAGCGGACGTGTTAGACAGATGGTTTGTCCAATCACCTGGCGGTTTTTTTGAAACTGCCTGCCCCTTTTCAAACGTTCTCGGATGGTTCTGTGCTAACAATCATCTGCCGCATCAGGTTATCTATGAGGTGCATTATGGGAAATGTAGGACCAAGCCAAGCAATCAGTAATGTATCGCCCTTTGA
>NC_045736.1:1044298-1044483 GCF_008692095.1 Etheostoma spectabile | reverse complement strand
AAACAGCCAAAAGAAACACAGCACTGAACTCCCTCGGTAGATAAAAGGGTCTACACTTGACCATCAGCACCTCTATGTCCACTGAACAATGTTTCTCCATCACCTGAGTGTCTAAACACCATCTGTCGTTGGTGTAGACACAAACGCCGCCACCTTTGTTCTTCCCCGAGGCCGATGTACGGTCT
>NC_045736.1:1030166-1044273 GCF_008692095.1 Etheostoma spectabile | reverse complement strand
AAGGAGCGTGTACGCAAGAGGCACTTTTGAGCATCAAAGTAGCTCATTATGAGCAAGCTTGGAACCTTTTAACCCAACCATACCTGGACAACTATTACACCGCCAGCACGAACACGGCGAGACAGGCAAGAGAGGCGGGCTACATGCTAGGCTAAAGGCCAGAGCTACACGACCACCGCTACCGAGTCTGCTGCTAGCTAATGTCCGCTCCCTTGAAAATAAAATGGATGAGCTGAGAACCAGGATAACAACACACTAAATCCGAGAGTGCTGTGCTCTGATTTTCACGGAAACCTGGACTACAGACAACACGCCAGATTCAGCCATCCAACTTCAGACCCACTCTGACACCGCGGAGACGCGTACATCGGCCTCGGGGAAGACAAAGGGTGCGGCGTTTGTGTCTACACCAACGACAGATGGTGTTTAGACACTCAGGTGATGGAGAAAACATTGTTCAGTGGACATAGAGGTGCTGATGGTCAAGTGTAGACCCTTTTATCTACCGAGGGAGTTCAGTGCTGTGTTTCTTTGGCTGTTTACATCTCGCCACGGCTAACCGACAGCAGCACTTGGACTACTGCACGATACTATCAGCAAGCACGAGACTGCGCACCCCGATGCTGTGTTGTTGTGGCAGGGGATTTTAATCACTGCAACCTCCGGACTGTTCTCCCCAAGTACCATCATCGTAGCTCCCGCGAGGGACAACAACATTCTGGATCCCGTCTTCAGCAACGTTAAGAGTGCATACAGGCAGCACCCCCCTCACTTTGGACAGTCTGACCACATCTCCTTTTTCTATATCCATCTTTAGGCAGCTCCTCAAACGGGCTCCCGCAGTAAGTAAAACTGTTAAAGTATGGAATGAAGGAACTGATCTTGTGCTACAGGATGCTTTAACAGTACTGACTGATGTGGTTTAAGACTGCTGCTGTGAGAGAGGACTGCACTATGGATTTAGAAGATATCCTCGTAGTTATTAGCACATTAGCACATGTATAGACAATATTGTCCCCATCAAGTGCTATAAAACATTCCCAAACCAAAAACCCTGGATAAATTGTGATGTAAGGTCTATGCTGCGTGCCCGTTCCACTGCATTTGCCTCTGGTGACACTGAGGGCTATAAAAAGGCCAGATACGATCTACGCAGATCCATCAGAGAAGCCAAGAGACAGTACAGAGTGAAGCTGGAGGGATATTATACCACCGCGGACCCCCGGCGCATGTGGCAGGGCCTGCAACACATCACAGATTATCGGCAGAGGAGTAGGGAGGTCACAACTAACCAAAGCACATTACCAGATGAGCTGAATAAGTTCTACGCTCGTTTTGACACCCTCAACACTAGCAGAGGGACTACTCCAACAGAGGCAGCACTGAGCTCTCCATTCACGGTGACATCAGCTCAGGTGCGCAGGACACTGAAGAGAACGAATCCCCGGAAGGCACCAGGCCCTGATAACATCCCAGGCCGTGCACTTAAGGTCTGCTCAGCAGAGCTGGCTGAGGTACTAATGGACATTTTTAATTTATCCCTTTCATTATCTTTTGTACCCACCTGTTTTAAGACCACTACCATTGTCCCCCTCCCCAAGAAAAACACTGTAACATGTTTAAATGACTACCGTCCCATCGCACTCACTTCAATTGTGATGAAGTGTTTTGAGAGGATAGTCATGACCCCCATTAAAAAGATCATTCCAGACACACTGGACCCTTACAGTTTCTTATCGTCGGAATCGATCCGTGATGATGCTGTAAACACCACCCTCCACACGCCCTCACCATCTGGAGAATAGGATAACGTATGTTCGAATGCTCTTTATTGATTACAGTTCAGCATTCACACGATCCTCCCAACCAAGCTGCGGAGAAGCTCCTCATCCTTGGACTGGCACCTTCTCTCTGCAGCTGGATCCTGACTTTCTTACAGACAGACCCCAGACTCGAGTGGTAACCGACATCAGGTACAAGGATGGTGAGCACAGGGACACCCCAGGTGCTGTAGCTGAGCCCTCTGCTGTACACCCCTTCACTTATGACTGTACCCCCATCAGCAATACCACCATTATCAGTTTGCGGATGACACAACAATCATCGGCCTGATCACTGGTGGTTGAGACAGACTATAGGAGGAGGTGGCTCAACTGGTGTGTCCTGTGCCACACAATAATCTCTCCTTAAATCAGAGAAAACTAAGGAGATGATTATCGACCCGAGGAGGAAAGAGATGATCAGCATGGCCACACTTACATCGGTGAAGCACAGGTAGAGAGGGTGAAAACCTTTAAATTCCTCGCACTACATCAGCAGGACCTCTCCTGGTCTCACACCACCCGCATATGTCAGTAAGTCTCAACACGGCTGTACTTCTTAAGAAAGCTGAGAAAATTTGGTCTGTCCACCAAACTCCTTAGCAATTTCTATAGATGTACAGTGGAAAGCATCCTGACTAATTCCATCACAGTGTGGTTTGGAAACTGCACAGTACAGGATAGGAAAGCTCTCAAACGTGTGATTAAAACTGCACAATATATCTGTGGAACAGCTTTTCCATCACTGCAGGACATTTATAAAACCCGGGTAACTAAGAGGGCACATAACATTATCAGAGACACTACGCACCCTCAGCACATATTGTTCACATTGTTACCTTCTGGCAGACGTTATAGGAGCCTGAAAGCCAGAACATCCAGACTTAAAAACAGTTTTTATCCACAGGCCATCAGGCTGTTGAATGACTCAGTCTACTGACATTTTTACTCGCAATCTAATCACCGTTTGCACTACACTGTGAATGTTGCATTTGCTCAATGCATATGCTTTTTATAATGTTTTTAATGTCTTGCTGCTGCATGCAATTTTATACTTGAATCTTTTAACATTTTTGTGTGTTATTGTGTACTTTTTATATTTGTGGAAACGTTGCAAACTAAGAATTTCATTGCATGGGTAAATCTGTGCTATGACAATAAATACTTGAATCTATATGAGGTCTCTTTATATAGACCTTAGTGGTCCTATACTGTACTGAGTCTTTTATGTGACCTTGGTCCCTAACACCATCTCAAAGTCTCTTTTATATAGACCTTAGTGGTCCGCACTGTATCTGAAGCTCTTTATATAGACCTTAGTGGTCCCTAATACTGATCTGAAGTCTCTTTTATATAGACCTTAGTGGTCCGCTAATACTGTATCTGAAGTCCTTTTATATGTCCGGTTTTCCCGTTGTGTGGTATCTACTCGACTCGCCTCGGCTCTACTCGTTTTTTTGGTTTTCCATTATGAAAAAAAGCCCTGGGACCCTGCTACAGGTACTTTTTTAGTATACCTCAGTCGAGGTCAAGCGAGCCGAGGCGATACCAAAAGGTGACGTGCAACCTGCAGACTGCTGGTTGGTCGGAGAGATCGTCACTCATGACTGCGTTTTTAGCAAACAAGAGTGCGGTGTGTGTTCCAGAACAAACGGCATTTAATACAAATCTAGCCGGACACCGACAGATTATCCATTCTCTGACTATTCTCACTTTTCACACTGTTCGGTGTACTACTAGCGGCTTCATGTCTTTCCATATTGCACACTGTTACTTTAAAAAACAAGACAATATATATAACAAACATTTTTATTTAGCTTTTCAAGTAGCGCATCAAACCCTCCCAAACTTCCCGGTCTTCTTCCTCTGCCCCCTGTGACAGTGTCCCCCCCGGCTCTGCCGTCCCAGATGCATCCAGTCGTTGTCATAAGCTTCTCCTGTGACTCTCATACAGATTTACGAAGTCCAGCAGGTCAGAACCAAGATCCACCGTCGGACATCGCCCACCAGACGGTCTCGGCGGCGATTTTGCAAAGCGTGAATGCTCCACAAACAGCACACAGCAGACATTTTGTGTGTATCACGTTGCTAAAGTTCATGTACTTTATATAGCGTATAGTAAATACTGACTGCGACGCTGAACACATGCAAATGTTCTAACGTTCTAGGAAACTTAACTTACCCTTTTTGTCGGCAAACAACCATCATTTCGATGTCGAACTCCGTCAGAATTCCCAAACTCCGCGTTTTTTTTAGCGGTGATTTTTGTGCTTCCTTCAGCTTCTTTTGAAACAAAACATTTCTCTGGCTGTGGCGAGTAGCCGACGTGCTGTTGTGAGTCGCGCTGACATTACGTCATAACGCGTTGCTATAGTGACCAGCCACGCTGAGGCTTTACTCAATCTGCAATGGAAAACGACATAGAATGGGCCGAGGCGAGCCGAGCCGTGTTACCAGCAGTGGAAAAACGCCATTATATAGACCTTAGTGGTCCCCTAATACTGTATCTGAAGTCTCTTTATATAGACCTTAGTGGTCCCTAACGTATCTGACGCTCTTTTAATAGACCTTAGTGGTCCCCTAATACTTATCTGAAGTCTTTTATATAGACCTTTAGTGGTCCCCTAATACTCATCTGAGTTTTTTATATAGACCTTTGTGGTCCCCTAATACTGTATCTGAAGTCTCTTTTATATAGACCTTTAGTGGTCCCTAATACTGTATCTGAAGTCTCTTTTATATAGACTTAGTGGTCCCCTATACTGTATCTGATGTCTCTTTCCCAAAATCAGCCTTGGGGCAGATACAGCCACTAGAGCCAGTCCCACAATGAGCTTTCCTTAGGGTGCCATTGAGGAGGAAGAGGAGGAGGGTGTGTGTGTGTGTGTGGTATGTGTGTGTGTGCGTGCGTGCGGTGTGTTGCCCTTGAACACTACCACTTTGCTCATTTGAAATCCATAATGTCTCTGTCTCATGGGGAGGGGGCCAATTCCTGGTGGGCAAAGCAGAGAAACGGGAGGTAACCTTGCTGTTACCGTCGGGTAGGAATGAGGACCCAAAAAGCAGAGATGAGGGAGGCAGGCGGGACCAGTACACAATATTTTATTAGGTAAAATGTCCAAGAAAAACACAGGGAATAAAAAAAAGGTCAAATCCCAAAATCCAAAAAGGGTACCAGGCAAAGACGAGACAAAAAAACAGGGAAGCAAAGGCAGGCAAAACTCTTGGGTAATGGGAACAGGAAATCACAACGCACACTCAGTCAGGAGGCGCGTGGAATGGAACACAGACACACAGAAACGATCTGACAAGAGACAAAGGAACACAGAGGTTAAATACAAGAGGTAACGAGGTAACAAGGAACAGGTGAGCGTCAAGGGAAAAACATTATGGCGGGGCAAGACAATCAGTCAGACAAAAGTAAAACCCGGCAAGACAACAGAACGACAGGAAACAGAACTATCAACATAAAACAGGAAACAGAAAACCGACACTCACAAAGGGACAAAAGAGACAGACTACCACACAAACCGGGGAGGAAACTAAGACACAAACATGAGGAGACAAGACAGGACCAAAAAAAAACAAAGAAACCACCCAACCATCACACTTGCCCCTTAAGACCTCATAGGAGCAAGATTCCAGCTCGATCTATCTGAGCCTATTAGGCATAAAACGCCAATGCAGATTAGGGCTGGGCGATGGGGAGAAATCAGATATTCTTGAGCAAATACTCAATATCAATATTGCGACGATATTCTAGGGTTGACAATGGTGCTTAACAAATGTATTCACACTTAGATTTAGATAAACAATTCATCAGTATTGTAGCCATAATGTGTAAGTGGGGAAAAGCAATAATAAAACAGCTAAAACAGTCTGGTAAGTTCAGAAAAGTACATCACTGTAAGGTAGCATTGAAAACCAAGAAAAGACAACACTTATGTCATATCACAAATCCGATATCCAAAACTAAGACAATATCTAGTTTCTATCACGATATCAATATAATTTGATAAGATTGCACAGCCCTAATACAGATAATCTGCAAACTGCCAAAAAACGGCAGATAATTGGTCTATCCTGGTTTCTTTTTTGTAACTGGTTTCAGTAATTAAACATAATAGGGTAAAAACCACATGCTTTAATTCAATTTGAAATTATAGCTAGATGATTGATAATTGATTCATTTTACCCAACTGTGAAAGTCACTGTCCAGAATAACAGAAGCAGATTAACACCCGTTTCTCAGTCTTTATGTTTGTGTTTTCCCCCTCAGACGAGCTGTAAGTGTCCCAGTTCATTCATCTGTACCTGTTTGGCTGCAATACTTTCGGATGCTGTGTGAGGGAATATACCTGCACACCTCTCATCGGGTGGCTGTGTTTTGCGGAGAAGCACACCTGATGTGGTACTATCTTTTAGGCTGGGTAAGTCGGATAACGTGCGCTGTAAATGGCAGAGCCTGTCTCCTGCTTTGAAATTTTTTTTTTGGAGGGGGCGCAAGCTGGATTCAGTGTCTTAATTCATTTAAAAAAAAAGAGAAAGCCAGGTTGAGTAACCTTCTTATGGCTGGCTGTGAGTACAGTACGTATTGTAAGTACAGATAAGTTATAAAACAGTCAGGACGGACTGGGACCAGAATCGGCCCTGGCATTGGTCCCAGACCAATCCACCCTACACCCACGCACTTAACCAAACATAGGCCTCCGCACACGCCTGCGTGGCATAGCGTGGAGTTTCTGTTGCGTGTCACTTGCGTGGCAGCTGCGTGGGCATTTTCTATGCACACCAGAAAACGGTGTCTGACTGCTGCTAGCCTGTCTCTACACTCGGTTTGTTTCCCATTGAAATTATAGTGTTTTATTTCAACTTCATATTGACCATACTTGCACCTTACATTAACTGTACACAGTAACACTAAAATAAATACTAAAAAAAATCCTATAGCGGGAGCACTTCGCAAACACGTCTGCCACGCTGGGCGCCATGATAACATATGGTGTTAGGGGACCACTAAGGTCCATATAAAAGAGACTTCAGATACAATATTAGGGGACCACTAAGGTCTACCAGAAAGAGACTTAAGATACCAATATTAGGGACCACTAAGTCTATATAAAAGAGACTTCAGATACGTATTAGGGACCACTAAGTCATATAAAGAGACTCAGATACATATTTAGGGGACCACTAAGGTCTATATAAAAGCATCCAAAGAGCACCATGTCATGGGACCTTTAAAGATTTTCCTTTTCCCTCTAAAAGCATATCGGTTCCAAATATTGGATTCATTAACTACTAATGATTGTGTCGGCCTTGAAAAAAACGTATCGGTCGATCCCTAAAAGGAACCACTCAAACTCGATTGGTAGACATCTATTGAATGAATGCAAAAAAATAGTTAATTAATGTATTAGTACATAATTAATGAAAACATCAACTCACTGGATTTCTCTGCACCAGCTCCTGGTTGTTTGCCACAGCAGTCAACCAAATGATGGTGATCACAGAGTTCAGAACAAAAGAGAAGAAGAGATTTTTGTGAAGCGTGATCCTTTGGCAACTTAAACTCCTGCAAAAAAGAGAGAGGGACAACATTAGAGCACACCACAGTGCTACTAAGTCATGCATTCAATAGGGCATATCTGTGTGTGAAGCATGTTCCGATGAGGCAACAGACCGACTCACTTGAAATGGAAGAATATCCCGAGGGAGACGAAGAGGGAGGTCAGTGAAAGTCCATGTCCTATCAGAGCTAAGTAGAAAAGATTCATTGCAGTCTGGAAGGAAAAGAGAGACACATTAGATCATCTGGATCGCCTCCTAAGTTAAATTGTATTTTAGAAGATCCCATATTGTTGTCGGGAAAAACCTTGCATCTCCATATTTCATCATCTTAATTTTTTTTTTTTTTATAAATCAATGCTATGCGTCTGTCTAGAGGATACAAAAAAATTACGAGGCATTTTTCCTCTGACTTAGTCCGTGGTAAATACCTCAATAAAATGTTTTTAAATTGGCCTTAATCCATTTCCCGAAAAAAAACAAGGGCTTTGGACATTACCGGTTTTCACCCTAGGGCGAACATAGTATGCTCATTTTCAGGTCTACACTTGTATTTTGGGCTTGTACTAGAACAATTTTACATGCCTTAATGTTCAAAAAACACATTATTTTCTCATTCTGTGTATTCACTTTCTGTCTAAAACGCTCCATTTTAGCGCCTGTCTCTTTAAGGCCCCCTCCTGACAAAGTCCAGTGTACTCTGATTGGTCAGCATACAGGTCTCTGTGCTATCATTGCAGCCGGGGAATGAGTATAACGGCACTGTAGTGGCACTTTCTAACTATATATAGTATAGTGTATAGTATAATGTAGTGTGACATCACAACCGTATGGTAATCCTGACGGCTCATTTAAAGACAAGTTTCTGAACACAGGATGTCTCTCTGTGGATTGAGCGTTTTGACACTTTGACAATATTTAAATAGCACCTCCACCTGCTTTATAGTCAGAAAAGACACAGAAATCTTACTTTTTAAAATATGGGTACTTATTTAAATGGAAAATAGTTACTAAAGCAGAAGACATACTTTATTAACCCTGCAAGGGTAAATTACCATTTTTTTATTACTCTATTGTTACAGTAACACATATTACAGGCCTGAAATACACACAAATAGCCAGGACTTATAGATGCGAAAATGGAGATTTTCCCCGAGCAGTTGGGGGTTCAGTGCCTTGCTCAAGGACAACTCAGCTGTGTCCAGGCAAAAAACTGGCCCCTTTCCAGTAGAGCCCAACCAATAAATATCGGTATCAACATTTATAATGGCCAATTTAAAAAAAAAAAAACATCTATAATGACGAATAAATGATTCTGATAAATTAATACTTAAAAATAAAAACGCACTGTCAACCATGTTACGAGCGTTGCATAGTCTGTCCACCAGAGGACGCTTTACAATGTCCCTGTTGGCAATACAGATTTTTTATTTTTTTTTGTTAATGTGTTTTTGTATTTTTATACATTTTATTTATCAGAACTTTAATATATTTCGATGTTCCTCATTTTTGACAATAAAACACATTATTATCATATTATTTTAGCGAGAACTCATAATTAACTACAAATAACTAATGTTAGGGAAATCTGTTTTGTAATGCATTTCTGGATTTAAAAAATATATACTGTACATAGGCCGATATATCGGCATATCAGATTTTTAAATAACCAAATATTTGTATTGGTATCGGCCTTAAAAAACGTTTATCAGTCGGCCTCTTCTCTCCAGCTACCAGTCCACACTCTGTACAACCCTCTGGTTCCCCAGCCATGTCTCTAAAGACTGAGCCACTGACACCACCACTGCCAGATGTTGTCATGGATATTTATGGTTACCAGTGAAAGGTGTAACGACTCTGGTGACTCTTTAACCTTTTAATGGAGTGCCATCCTACTGACCAACATTTCCCACTGATCCCACATATTGCAATGGCCAGATTTCCACATGCTGTGGATGATTATTTTCTCCAGATGATGAATTATAATGTTTTAACCCCCAGACCTTTTTCTGCCAGCAGGGCCTTTAGGCTAAAACTTCCACCTAGACACTACATATGTTATAAAAAGTAGATTGTTAATTGCACCAAGAGTATCTCCTCTATTTTGATCTTGCTTCAACGCTTTAATTATCACCAATTTTCTTTTTCTCCCTCAGGAGACACTGCACATTGTTAGCCATACAACAACATCATTACGGTACATTTCAGTTAACACTGACATCACACTTACATAAATATACAGTATGAAATAACTGTCTGCTGCCACAACGAACTACACAACTACCCAGGAATGTATTAAAAGGTCCGTGCTAACCATGACTTACTTATTTCTGTTTTATATGCATTTAATGACATTTAAATGAAAAACCTACCACTCTGCTTTCATTGGTGTGTTTATTGCAGCGGGTGTAGTTGGTCCATGTCCGGTTGCTCTCCGGATGCATAAACCAATGGCCGCTATCGCTGCAAATTTTCGTCACCATCTCTGAAGGTAAAGAAATGGTACAAAAACAGCTTTGACATACGCTGATTTATTTCAATGCTGTAGCCTGAATCTAAGAGGATATTTCTTGGTATTTATTATTGGCTGCAAAACTAGGGTCAAGTCAAGAAGAAGTCCGTCCCCCTCCCCCCCGGCCAGGTAAGCTCAGTTTGTAGAGCAGGCACACATATAAAGAGGTTTACTCCTCAACGCAGCGGCCGTAGGATTAAATCCAACCTGCGGCCCTTTGCTGCACGTCACTTCCCATCTCTCTCCCCTTTCATGTCTTCATCTGTCCTATGGAAAAAAGGTATACAATGCCCCAAAAATTAAATAAATAAACAAAAGAAAAGGAGGAAGTTCCCCTTAGACACACAGCCACACATTAGTACACATGAAACTACTGAGAGGATGTGATTAGAAGGGCTGAATCTAATTATACGTCTGCGTATCCTGACGAAGGATGTGCTGTACTGTTTGGGCTCAGAATATTCCAGCAATTAAAACTAATTCAGTTTTATAAACACATGTTTGCACTGTACACATGGAAACAAAATTAATTAATCTCTATAAAAGCTTGCATCATAAATAGAGCTTTACCGTTGTCAGTTTAAGACACTTCAAGTAATATTTACACATACGATACAGTGGAAATGCTGCTGTCTGTATGTACTCGTAGTCACGAAGCCTCATATTTTATGGGGATTTTTTGAAGCTGGTTTATATGTTTTGGTTCCTGAACAAACGGCACTGCAGTTTACTTGGAAGAGGGACTGAAAATGTATTCTTTCAATTTAATTTAAGATGTTATTTAGTGTCAAATCACAACACAAGTTATCTCCGGACACTTCAGATAGAGTAGATCTAGACCACACTATAATTTATAGAGACCCAACAATTCAGAGCAACCAATTGGTACGATGCTGCTGTCCGCAGCTTAGAAATTGTTGCCACTGCTGCTTCAGCATTTTATGAAATGTCATGAAGTCGTTATTACACGACTCTGCAAAGCCGTTTCACTGAACTCAAGCAAACAATCATCAATCATCCGCTCTCTCTGCCCTTTGAGGATGTGCAACTGTAACTGGTCATCACTCGCAAAGTCATGGCAACCAGATAAACAACAGTGCAAATCTCCTCAGCCAGAGCTTTAAATAGAGGTAAGTGCAGGTCTAAAGGGGGGGCCCGGCGTGGCACCCTACCCCCGAAATATGATTCCCCCCGGGCTCCCCCATGGTCTTGTGAAATATCACAGCTATGGTAGCTTGAAAAATAGCAACACGGGCATCAACTTGGATTTTTATTGTTCATCAGACCCTAGGTGTTACCACAAGCTAATGTTAGTGAACCCTGCGGCAAGCCCTGCATTCCCTCTGCTTTTGTCTCATCGCTGCAGTACTACAGTACTTATAGTCTGCATTGACAGATGTGTAGTTTACCAGGCAGGTAGGGTCCAATTAAAGATTATATCAAGTTAACTTGCACAGCAGCTGGATTCTCACTATATCATGAGATCTCACAAGAGAAGTGCAGGATAAGATATCATACAAAAATCCATCTTGTAATGCCTTTGTGTCCGATCAGCACCGGACCAAACCAATCACCGTCCGGTGATGAGCTACTGGCAGCTACAGGTGTGGTTTTGGTGTGCGTGACGACCTTGATTGTTCGTATAAAACAACAGCGGACGTGTTAGACAGATGGTTTGTCCAATCACCTGGCAGGTATTTTTTGAAACTGCCTGCCCCTTTTCAAACGGTTCTCGGATGGTTCTGTGCTAACAAATCATCTGCCGCATCAGGTTATCTATGAAGGTGCATTATGGGAAATGTAGGACCAAGCCAAGCAATCAGAATGTATCGACCTCTGCTGCATTGGTTACAACCGTTATTTCCATCTTTGAACAGTCCTCCAACTTTACGGAAGAGAAATCCTAAATCGCTGAAGTACCACATTAAAGTAAAAGCAAATTTCAGGGCTGCTGTAAGCGATGGATTTGTACCTGAAGGATCAAAATCCTGGAAGTAGTCGGGGCAGTGCTGCTCCGAGTTCACACCTGCCTTGGTGTCGTCCCAACACAGCCAGCCATCCCAAGTGCGATTACACATGGGCTCTAAAACCACAGAAAACATGTGTTAGGAGCTATAGTGGGCCAGGGTGAATTTTTAAAATGTAGAATTAATAAGAAAGTGTAACTATAGAGTACTTTTTTGTTCATTGATTATTTAGCATAGAGGTTACAAATTACAAGCGTAGAATTTAGCGAGCAGTGTATTCCAATTACTCGGCCTAGACACCTGTAAATTTGAGGAACGTGAAACATAACAAGCTACCTTGTCTGTCCTGGGTATCGTCCTTCATTATCTTTTGATAGCACTCAAACTGTGCTGTAACTATCTTGTTTCTGGTGAGGCCCATCTCATGGTAGACGTGGGTTGGATGCTGCTGCTGGGTCTCATTCACCACCATGCTTGCCTTCACAAAAATCTGAAAGAAAGGAGAGTGAGAAGGTGAATACATCTATTCAGTTCTTGCTTTAATCAAAAGGGATATGTCTACACAGGTCTTTGCTGATGTATTACAGAAGACACAACCATGTGCAGTGCAGTCACATTCAGCAGAATACATGTTTTAAAAAGTCAAAGTCTATGGCTGTTGAGCTTCATGCCAGAATAAGCATTTGCGTGCAAGCACACTGTATGTCTGGACCCAATTTTGGCTGTGTATTGTCTCTATGAAAGTAAGACTCATTCATTATATCCTACTTGAAACACCAGGAAATGGAGTCTAACATACACAAACTTCCATTAGATCCATTTGTGCACCATGGAAAATATGACATCTATGCAAAAGAATTGGCACCCAGATATGTCCAGTTTATTTATTACACTGCAGATACCAACCTGAAGCAGGTTGTTAATCCTTCACAAAATCTCCAACATAATCTGAAACTGACATTAACAAGTCTAGATAGGTCAATTGAATTCACAGCTGAATAGTAAACGACAGTGCTTCTAAAATGAAGCTCCATGTGCATGTCTTTCACTACAAAGCCTTTTCGTTCACAGCATCATAAATCCAAATGCATTGATGAAAAAAACACCTCTACAGGCTGCAGAGTCATTTAGCATTATACAATATAAATGTGTCCGCCTCTGATTAAAAGGAAAACTGATTATCGACGAGCTGCTTTTTATTGTTTTTCGTTTCTTTTTGAGTTTTGTGCAGGTATGTCTCAGAAATTAAGATTGTACTAAAGAAACTACCAAGCAGTGGTGGAAAAAGTTTTCAGATCTTTTACTGCAGTAAAAATTACTAGTAATAAACTGTGAAAAATCTAAACTACCATATATGTAAAAGTCCTGCATTCAAAAACGTATTTAAGTAAAATTATGCAAGCATTAGCAGATGAATGTACGTTTGTGGAATAATTTACTACTGCATTAATGTGTGTCTTGTATTTTACTGCTGTAGATGTTTAGGTTGTGCTAATGTCATTTACTTTATATGCTGTTCAGGGTTCATACACCTTTTCCAAGGTCAAATTCAAGCACTTTTCAAACACTTTCAAGGTCAATTTTAAAACTTTTTCCAGCACATTCCAATACACACCGCAGGAGAATCGCTGTGGCAGATAGTAGTAAAGTTTTATAATTTTTACTACTATGGAGTTTGACCTTCCAATATAAAACCAACTTTACCACGGTCTGTAATAGCAAAAATCAAACACAAATTCAAGCGTTTTCAAGCATTGTATGCAAGATTCAAGCACTTTTCAAACCTTGGAAACACAACACCAAAATTCAAGCATTTTCAAGGATTTCAAGCAACCGTACCAACCCTGACTGTTGTACAGCTGTGCAATTAATCAAATTTTGATACATTTTCAAATTTTGGCTCCAAAAGATCACAAAAACAATGTCAAAAATCAGTCAGTAAGACAAATGGAAAAGATGTCAATCAGTGTTTCTCAAAGCTCAAGATGACGTCCTCAAAAGCCTCAAAGATTGTCAGTTAACTGTCACAGAGGAGTGAAGAAACTAGAAAATAATCACAATTACAAAGCTAGAATCAGAAAATCTTTCAATCGATTAATTAATTATCATCGTAGTTGGAAAAAATATTTGATAATTGAAAACTAATCCATTTATCTTTGCAGCTCTGGATGACTTATTTACACGTTTATGTATTAACTGAAGCATTTTGTGTGTGTGTGTGTGTGTGTGTGTGTGTGTGT
>NC_045736.1:1026384-1030156 GCF_008692095.1 Etheostoma spectabile | reverse complement strand
GTGTGTGTGTGTGTGTGTGTGTGTGTGTGTTTTAGTATTGGAAGGTTGGTTTGCAGGGTGTCCTACCTTTGTTAGATTACACAGCAGTATGAGTGCCACCATCCCACACTGCTTTATGCTATCCATCATCTTTTTGGCCAATTCCAAGCTGGTTGATGATTCAGCAGAAGCAGATCTGGAACGAAGAAAAAAAAGGAAAGAGTAAGTCATGAAAGCAAGATAAAATCCCCTCATAAAGGCAACTTCACACAGCATTTCTTATCCCTTACAATTAACATTACCAGCCCACACTTATTTGACTAATTTTACAAAAGTCATAGTCCTTTGTCAAAAAACTACAATGTCAATGTTCCAGATTAAAGGTGTAAAAGTCAACATTAAAGACTGAGGTTGTCCTATATTCAGGTTCTAGACTTTTAAACACATGAACAGGTGGCAGCAAATAACAGTAACCTCAATGTGCCCCATGATCGGAGGTGTCAATCCAAACTCCCAGCAGTCCTAGGGGTCTGAAATATGCAGAGACACGGTGGGCGTTAGGGCTGGGACCTTATGCTTTTGTTCCGATTCAATTCCTTCACGACACACGCTGATTCAATTTGTACCACGATTTTCAATTATTGCGATTCTAGAAGAAGGCCTATTGTTATTCTTTAGTATTGAGCCAATATGGTGTTCTCTTAATGAGAACAACAAGCAGCAACTGAAGTTTGAATTCTCAAACACAACACACTGTTCGCTTTTAACTCCCGAAAGAGCAGCATCAACATGAATATAATTTGAGCTGTTGTAATCTCGACTCACTGTAATACATGCATATCCGTCACTTTACTGGCCACATTGAGTTGCATTTCTGTACACCTGCATATCTGTCCCAGAGTCTTTGTGTCCCAGCTGGCAGAGGTAGATGGCTGCCCAGTGTCAACCTGGTTCTGTCAGATGTTTCTGCCTGTGTAAAGGTTAAAGTGTAAAGTTTTTTCCTTTACCACTGTTGCACCAAATGCTTGACCTTGGGGGGAATTGTTGAGTCTTTGTAAATTATAGAGTGCGGCCTAGACCTACTCTATCTGTAGTATCCTGAGATTATTCTATCTCTTCTCTTTCTATCACATGCTATCACTGACTGTACGAATTAAGTCAGTTTTAGAATTAAATGTGGCCACAATGGCAAGTTTTTGGCTTGGTCATCAAAGAACGCAGCTGACCCAATAGCCAGTTGGAATCAGCCCAACAAAACCCTGTTGAACTCTGAAAGTTCCTGTTCCCGGACAAAAGCCATGGAAGCACAGCTGAGACTTGAAACCCCATGCCCTCATTGCCGCTGTGTGTTTCTTGAGACATATCTCATTTGCGCCCCACCATAAATTCTCACAAGTGACAGCAGTTGTTGCATTTTTAAAAAGGTGATGCTGTTGTCTCATCAATGCAGAGTCCAAGACCGGTGTTTGCGGCAAAGCTGCAGGCCACTGGGATTTCATGTCACGGCTGCTGCATAGCAGATGAGACAAACTTCAAATGGAAAAATATCCCCCAGGTTGTACAGATGTGCTTTGCAAAACAGTGTAATAGTCTAATGCAAGGATAGCTTTAGATGGTTAAAGCCTGCCTGCTACAGCTAATGTTTACTGATCTAAGGTCTACGAGTCTGCAAATGCTCCATTTCTTTTTGTTCAGACTCCGGAGGCTCTGTGTTCCACTTTTAGTGAAGCATGTTTTCCTCTTGGTTTGTGTTTGAAGGTGGCTTTCTATCTGGGTCTTTAAAGACCTCATATCATGCTCATTTTCAGGTTCATAATTGTATTTAGAGGTTGTACCATAATAGGTTTCATTATAAAAAAGAAAACTACATTGCTTCTGAGCCCTGACAAGCAAGCAAGCTGGTGTGATTCAAAAACAAGCCAGCTTCAGCCGGTTACCAGTTCACATGTACAGCTCAGATCCTAGTCCTGAAAACACAAGCAGAACAACCAAAAACCAGCTTCGCAACATGGACTGGAGCAAGACGTTTCAGAGTGGTAAGTTATTTAAATGTTAATGCTTTAGCACGTAACATTTGAAATGAATGAATGTCCGTTCACATTCAAGCCATTGCCAAGTGAGTAGCAACAAAGTTAATTAAGACTATCAGCTCCACTCTCTGTATTTCTCAGTAAGGCTGTTTTCAGAAATTTGTGTTGTCCGGCGACTTTCAGACACAGAAACTTGAGTGCAGGTAATGAACTCTTCTGAAGAGTCCATTATTTTCCCCCCCCCTCCATGTCCTCCTTGGCTACTAGCAACTGTGCATAGGAGGGGTCAGTGGAGGGGTCAGGTTCCCTGACAAAAGTCTTGTCACTTGTGTACAAATTGACCTGAAGTGCCGCTGAAATATATTTCTAATCAATATTTATTTACAAGAAATGGCTCATTTTAATCCCAACAGCTTCTGTAATAATGTTTCAGTGCAAAAAGAAACTGTCAAAAAGTATTCTAATATTCACAGCTTGGTAAAGCCCATTGAGTCAATTTTTGCAAAGACATAAGTGTTGTCACCTTGTCATATGAGCTTCACCTGTGACTAATAATGGATCAGTTAGGTCTCAGGTGTGTATAAAAACAACCCCAGTACACTAGACCTTCACATCAACTGCAACTAGACCTCTGCAAACATGCCCAAGATTCACCCTGAGACTAAAGTTTTGATTATCAAGAGGCTGAAGACCAGATCCCATGCTGATGTGGCAGACACATTCAATGGGTCTCAGCGTCAAGTACAGAGGATTAAAAAAAAAAATGAAGACACTGGAGATGTTTTTGACAAGCCCAGGTCAGGAGACCGCAGAACAACTGCTCGAGAGGACCGTTGGTTGGCTCGAAAATCCAAGGCCAGCCCATTTTCACTGCAGCAGAGCTCCACCAGACCTGGTCCCCTAAGTCCCTGTGTCAACCAAAACGGTTTGTCGGATTCTGTCTCGAAATGGCCTCATGGTCGAATCAGTGCAGAAGCCAGCACTAAACAAAAGACAATTGAAAAACCGTGTGGCATTGCCAGGCCCACAGCCTGCTAAAGGATGGACGATGGAAAAGGGGAAGAAAGTGGATTTTCAGATGAATCTTCTGTTGAATTACACCACAGTTGCCGCAAATATTGCAGGAGACTACTGGAGCCCGCATGGATCCAAAATTACCCAGAAAACAGTGAAGTTTGGTGGCGGAAAAATCATGGTCTGGGGATACATCCTATGGGGGTGTGCGAGAGATCTGCAGGGTGGAAGGCAACATCATAGTCTCAAATACCAAGAAAACTTAGTGACCTCTTATTTCCCAACCATAAAAGAGGCCAAATTCTCCAGCAGGATGGTGCTCCAAGCATACTTCCATCCCCACTTCAAAGTTCCTCAAGGCGAAGAAGATCAAGATGCTCCAGGATTGCCCGGCCAGTCACCAGACATGAACATCATTGAGCAGTGGGGTAGGATGAAAGAGGAAGCATGGAAGACCAAACCAAAGAAATTGATGAACTCTGAGAGGCATGCAAGACTGCTTCCTAGCTATTCCTGATGACTTCACATACATTGTATGAATCCTGCCAAACCGCATGGATGCAGTCCTTCAAGCTTATGGAAGTCATACAAGATATTAAATTTGAATCTCACAGCACCACTATTTAATTTTCTGACATATTTTAGTATTTGTAGTAAATTTGTTCAATTTATGTAATTTATGTATAGGCGACTTTTGTCTTGCCAAAATTTGACCTTTCTGTCTTGTTTAAATAGTAAATCTTTTTTTA
>NC_045736.1:1024912-1026374 GCF_008692095.1 Etheostoma spectabile | reverse complement strand
CTAATTTATTTCAGTGCATTGAACATCATTTGGGAGGGTTTTAGCTTTTCATATTGTTACACAAATTGATTAATTAAAAGTCAGGTTAATAGCAGTTGTTTCTACAAAATGGAAAAGCGACAAGACTTTTGTCAGGGACTGTACAATCACACAGTAAGGTAGTTAATGTTGCAGTTAGTTGCATATTAAGTGCTTTGGGGTCACTCTGTAAGTTACTTTGGAATACAATGGTTCTGGTGAAAGCTACTAGGAGCCACACAGGAGGCCAAGCAGTCATCAGCCCATTCCTATGCCATTGTAATAAAATGTAATTTCTATATATACACGTTTAATGTTGCACATTATTATTTAACTTTCAGGGGCTGCCAGACAGAACATTACTGAGAGATTTGACCCAGTTGATTCTTACAAGTCTCCCTGCAGCTCTGTCACCAGGGGGACTGGCCCAGCGCCTCCTCAAGTCTGCTTAGAGTTAAAGCTGCATTACCCCGGGGAGAGGAGGGCCTTACTGAAAGTGGGATTGTAAAACATTATGGTGATGTGCAAATTAGAAACAGCCAGGAAAAGATCAGCTGCTCTGTCACACATGAATACAAACACACAAAAATGCACATGCACACAAAGACAAAAACACACACAGCACTCTACTTTGCCAAGATCCCCAGCTGTTTCTTGGCGAAGGCTGTATTTCATACATGAACAGACTGATACAGGAGGATATCTTGTCACATGGCAACACAGAACAGACATTGCAGAATGCTTCCCCAATAGCTGTTAGAATATTGATTATAGCCAATTGTGATCATTTCCTCATGCCACTTTCTATTTTATTTTTATTGGTCATATAGTACCATTAAACTAATCCTAAAGGTGGTAGTGAAGACAAAAACCAACCCCTCCTATCTACAAGGAATCCATTTGTCAAGTTGGAAATTTCCATGCCATTTTGTTCACTTCTGCCATAAAAACCGTGTTAATGATGGAAACAAAAAAAATTACTTTAGTAACTGAACAGCCAAAATAAAAGAGCATGATCAACTCCAGGCGGGTATATGAATGATTGGGTAAAGAATGGTAAGACTTAAATTCCTTCTGCCCAAACAAAGACACATCTTTCTTAAACTACATTTCACATAGCAATTCTATTATTCAAACCAAATAACATGTGAAATGGGTATTACCCAGAGAATATGGTTTTAATAACTGTACATATGCACAGTACGTTCAATGGCAACATTTAGTTACTGTACAGGAAGCCCAACCTTAACCATACTGTGCAGTACTTACAGTCTAACATGCATTAAAATATTTCTGGACACTATAGGGCAGCAGTATTCCAAAACCAGCTGACAGACATATGATCTTGTTTTAAAATTGCTATCTTATGTCAGCAAACAGTTGGCTATAGGATAGGGCTGCACGATTATGGCCAAAATGATAATCACGATTATTTTGATCAAAA
>NC_045736.1:1024002-1024902 GCF_008692095.1 Etheostoma spectabile | reverse complement strand
CGCGATTATTCTCACGATTATTTGTTGATTTTAACCAAAACAAATTGTATTGTTGCATAGGCTATTTATAACTGCGAGAGGGAGTGTGATGGACGCTACTCACAGAGACGGTGTCATTCTGAACGGGTCCAGCACGGGTCGAATGGCGGATAAAACACGTCGTGTGTATGAAACGTCTGTATCTCACTGCGCTGCATTTTTATGAACTATGATATTCGGCCATGGGTCACATCTCTGGCCAGGTCCAGGTCAGGCTCTGTACAGCAGCTCCGTCTCACACGCTGTTACTCTACCAACTGAAGTTAGCTGCATTCAATAACTTCTTCTGTGTTCTTCGCCATGGCGGCCGTGATAGCAGAGTTACCACGGAAACACTGGTACAAATACAGGTTGCCCCTCTAACTAAATATACAGCTGTGTTAATAAAAAATTTAAACTGTAGACAATATCAGAAGTGTGGACGGCGGCCGCTGTTGGCGGGGCGCGGAGAGTAAGAGAGAGAGAGCGTAGAAAGATCCACACACGGCACGGCTTTGCAGACGAAAGGGTCATGTAACGCAAAATTAAACCATAACCATATAAACAGCATTGCAGCGGATGCGTGGACATTAGCACCGGTGCGTCCTAGAGGAGCTAACAGCTAAACGACGCTACTAGCACCGACTAGCACTGGTCACTGCTGTTGTCTGAAAAACAACAGACGGACAAAATGTGCGGTCGTGGAAATGGTAAACTTCAAGACCCTGACGTAATAACTGTACTGCTATCTGTGAGTTTTCCTCCCGTTACTCTGTCCTCTGGGACTGTCTACATCTAGAAACTAAGTTGCATGGGGTGCAGTAAACTACTCTGACTGGCTCATGAGCAGACGGCTTTACGGAGCAGGAGATTGGCTTTGCA
>NC_045736.1:1012913-1023977 GCF_008692095.1 Etheostoma spectabile | reverse complement strand
TCCCACGATCAAATTTGCTGATCGAGCGATTATTTTTTATAAAGCGTCATTTCATAGAACACTCCGGTTTTTTTGCAAAGCCAATCTCCTGCTCCGTAAAGCCGTCTGCTCATGAGCCAGTCAGAGTAGTTTACTGCACCCCATGCAACTTAGTTTCTAGATGTAGACAGTCCCAGAGGACAGGTAACGGGAGGAAAACTCAACAGATAGCAGTCGGTTATACGTCGGTCTTGAAGTTTACCAGTTTACCAGTAAACGCAACATTTTGTCCCGTCTGTTGTTTTTCAGACAACAGCAGTGACCAGTGCTAGTCGGTGCTAGTAGCGTCGTTTAGCTGTTAGCTCCTCTAGGACGCACCGGTGCTAATGTCCACGCATCCGCTGCAATGCTGTTTATATGGTTATGGTTTAATTTTGCGTTACATGACCCATTTCGTCTGCAAAGCCGTGCCTGTGTGGGATCTTTCTACGCTCTCTCTCCTCTTACTCTCCGCGCCCCGCCACACAGCGGCCGCCGGTCCACACTTCTGATATTTGTCTACAGTTTAAATTTTTTATTAACACAGCTGTATATTGTTAAGTATGAGGGGGCAAACCTGTATTTGTACCAGTGTTTCCGTGGTAACTCTGCTATCACGGCCGCCATGGCGAAGAACACAGAAGAAGTTATTGAATGCAGCTAACTTCAGTTGGTAGAGTAACAGCGTGTGAGACGGAGCTGCTGTACAGAGACCTGGACCTGGACCTGGCCAGAGATGTGACCCATGGCCAGAATATCATAGTTCATAAAAATGCAGCGCAGTGAAGATACAGACGTTTCATACACACGACGTGTTTATCCGCCATTCGACCCGTGCTGGACCCGTTCAGAATGATCAGCCGTCTCTGTGAGTAGCGTCCATCACACTCCCTCTCGCAGTTATAAATAGCCTATGCAACAATACAATTTGTTTTGGTTAAAATCAACAAATAATCGTGAGAATAATCGCGATCAAAATTTTGATCAAAATATCGTGATTATCATTTTGGCCATAATCGTGCAGCCCTATCCTATACCAACTGTTTGCTGACATAAAGTGCATTTTAAACAAGATCATATGTCTGTCAGCTGGTTTTGGAATCTGCTGCCCTATAGTGTCCAGAAATATTTTATGCATGTTAGACTGTAAGTACTCACAGTATGGTTAAGGTTGGGCTTCCTGTACGTAACTAAATGTTGCCTTGAACGTACTGTGCATATGTACAGTTTATAAAACCATATTCTCTGGGTAATACCCATTTCACATGTTTTTTGGTTTGAATAATAGAATTGCTATGTGAAATGTAGTTTAAGAAAGATGTGTCTTTGTTTGGGCAGAAGGAATTTAGTCTTACCATTCTTTACCCATCTTCATATACCCCCCTGGAGTTGATCATGCTCTTTTTTTTTGGCTGTTCAGTTACTAAAGTAATTTTTTTTGTTTCCATCATTCACAGGTTTTTATGGCAGAAGTGAACAAAATGGCATGGAAATTTCCAACTTGACAAATGGTTCCTTGTAGATAGGAGGGGTTGGTTTTTGTCTTCACTACCACCTTTAGGATTATTTTAATGGTACTATATGACCAATAAAAAAAAATAGAAAGTGGCATGAGGAAATGATCACAATTGGCTATAATCAATATTCTAACAGCTATTGGGGAAGCATTCTGCAATGTCTGTTCTGTGTTGCCAGTGACAAGATATCCTCCTGTATCATCCTGTTCATGTATGAAATACAGCCTTCGCCAAGAAACAGCTGGGGATCTTGGCAAAGTAGAGTGCTTGTGTGTGTTTTTGTCTTTGTGTGCATGTGCATTTTTGTGTGTTTGTATTCATGTGTGACAGAGCAGCTGATCTTTTCCTGGCTGTTTCTAATTGCACATCACCATAATGTTTTACAATCCCCCTTTCAGTAAGGCCCTCCTCTCCCCGGGGTAATGCAGCTTTAACTCTAAGCAGACTTGAGGGCGCTGGGCCAGTCCCCCTGGTGACAGAGCTGCAGGGAGACTTGTAAGAATCAACTGGGTCAAATCTCTCAGTAATGTTCTGTCTGGCAGCCCCTGAAAGTTAATATAATGTGCAACATTAAACGTTATATATAAAATTACATTTTATTACAATGGCATAGGAATGGGCTGATGACTGCTTGGCCTCCTGTGTGGCTCCTAGTAGCTTTCACCAGAACCATTGTATTCCAAAGTACTTACAGAGTGACCCCAAAGCACTTAATATGCAACTAACTGCAACATAACTACCTTACTGTTGTGATTGTACCCCTGACAAAAGTCTTGTCGCTTTTCCATTTTGTAGAAACAACTGCTATTAACCTGACTTTTAATTAATCAATTTTGTGTAACAATATGAAAAGCTAAAACCCTCCCAAATTGTTCAATGCACTGAAATAAATTAGTTTCACTAAAAAAAGTTACTATTTACACAGACAGAAAGGTCAAATTTTGGCAGACAAAGTCGCCTATACATAAATTACATAAATTGACAATTTACTACAAATACTAAATATGTCGAAAATTAAATATGGGTGCTGTGAGATTCAAATTTAATATCTTGTATGACTCCATAGCTTGAGGACTGCATCCAGCGGTTTGGCAAGATTCATACAATGTATTGATAATCATCAGGATAGCTAGGAAGCAGTCTTGCATGCCTCTCAGAGTTCATCAATATTCTTTGGTTTGGTCTTCCATGCTTCCTCTTTCATCCTACCCCACATATGCTCAATGATGTTCATGTCTGGTGACTGGGCCGGGCAATCCTGGAGCATCTTGATCTTCTTCCCTTGAGGAACTTTGAAGTGGAGATGGAAGTATGCGATGGAGCACCATCCTGCTGGAGAATTTGGCCTCTTTTATGTTTGGGTATAAGAGGTAGCTAAGATTTCTTGGTATTTGAGACTATTGATGTTGCCTTCCACCCTGCAGATCTCTCGCACACCCCCATACTGGATGTATCCCCAGACCATGATTTTTCCGCCACCAAACTTCACTGTTTTCTGGGTGAATTTTGGATCCATGCGGGCTCCAGTAGGTCTCCTGCAATATTTGCGGCAACTGTGGTGTAATTCAACAGAAGATTCATCTGAAAAATCCACTTTCTTCCACTTTTCCATCGTCCATCCTTTTAGCAGGCTGTGGGCCTTGGCAAATGCCACACGGTTTTTCAATTGTCTTTTGTTTAGTGCTGGCTTCTGGGCACTGATTCGACCATGGAGGCCATTTCGAGACAGAATCCGACAAACCGTTTTGGTTGACACAGGGACTTCAGGGGACCAGGTCTGGTGGAGCTCTGCTGCAGTGGAAAATGGGCTGGCCTTGGATTTTCGAGCCAACCAACGGTCCTCTCGAGCAGTTGTCTTGCGGGGTCTGCCTGACCTGGGCTTGTCAAAAACATCTCCAGTGTCTTCAATTTTTTTTTTAATCCTCTGTACTTGACGCTGAGACACATTGAAGTGTTCTGCCACATCGGCAGTGGATCTGGTCTTCAGCCTCTTGATATCAAAACTTTAGTCTCAGGGTGAATCTTGGGCATGTTTGCAGAGGTCTAGTTGCAGTTGATGTGAAGGTCTAGTGTACTGGGGTTTTTTTTATACACACCTGAGACCTACTGATCCATTATTAGTCACAGGTGAAGCTCATATGACAAGTGACAACACTTATGTCTTTGCAAAAATTGACTCAATGGCTTTACCAAGCTGTGAATATTAGATACTTTTTGACAGTTTCTTTTTGCACTGAACATTATTACAGAAGCTGTTGGGATTAATGAGCCTTTCTTGTAAATAAATATTGATTAGAAATATATTTCAGCGGCACTTCAGGTCAATTTGTAACAAGTGACAAGACTTTGTCGAACCGACCCCTCCACTGACCCCTCCTATGCACATTTGCTAGTAGCCAAGGAGGACATGGAGGGGGGGGGAAAATAATGGACTCTTCAGAAGAGTTCATTACCTGCACTCAAGTTTCTGTGTCTGAAAGTCGCCGGCAACACAAATTTCTAAAACAGCCTTACTGAGATACAGAGAGTGAGCTGATAGTCTTAATTAACTTTGTTGCTACTCACTGGCAATGGCTTGAATGTGAACGGACATTCATTCATTTCAAATGTTACGTGCTAAAGCATTAACATTTAAATACTTACCACTCTGAAACGCCTTGCTCCGTCCATGTTGCGAAGCTGGTTTTTGGTTGTTCTGCTTGTGTTTTCAGGACTAGGATCTGACTGTACATGTGAACTGGTAACCGGCTGAAGCTGGCTTGTTTTTGAATCACACCAGCTTGCTTGCTTGTCAGGGCTCAGAAGCAATGTAGTTTTCTTTTTTATAATGAACCTATTATGGTACAACCTCTAAATACAATTATGACCTGAAAATGAGCATGATATGAGGTCTTTAAAGACCCATAGAAAGCCACCTTCAAACACAAACCAGAGAAAACATGCTTCACTAAAAGTGGAACACAGAGCCTCCGGAGTCTGAACAAAAGAAATGGAGCATTTGCAGACTCGTAGACCTTAGATCAGTAAACATTAGCTGTAGCAGGCAGGCTTTAACCATCTAAAGCTATCCTTGCATAGACTATTACACTGTTTTGCAAAGCACATCTGTACAACCTGGGGGATATTTTTCCATTTGAAGTTTGTCTCATCTGCTATGCAGCAGCCGTGCATGAAATCCAGTGGCCTGCAGCTTTGCCGCAACACCGGTCTTGGACTCTGCTTGATGAGACAACAGCATCACCTTTTTAAAAATGCACAACTGCTGTCACTTGTGAGAATTTATGGGGGGGCGCAAATGAGATATGTCTCAAGAAACACACAGCGGCAATGAGGGCATGGGGTTTCAAGTCTCAGCTGTGCTTCCATGGCTTTTGTCCGGGAACAGGAACTTTCAAGTTCAACAGGGTTTTGTTGGGCTGATTCCAACTGGCTATTGGGTCAGCTGCGTTCTTTGATGACCAACCAAAAACTTGCCATTGTGCCACATTTAATTCTAAAACTGACTTAATTCGTACAGTCAGTATACTAGTGATAGAAAGAGAAGAGATAGAATAATCTCAGGATACTACAGATAGAGTAGTCTAGGCCGCACTCTATATTTACAAAGACTCAACAATTCCCCCCAGGTCAGAATTTGGTGCAACAGTGGTAAAGGAAAAAACTTTACACTTTAACCTTTACACAGGCAGAAACATCTGACAGAACCAGGTTGACACTGGGCAGCCATCTACCTCTGCCAGCTGGGACCAAAGACTCTGACAGATATGCAGGTGTACAGAAATGCAACTCAATGTGGCCAGTAAAGTGACGGATATGCATGTATTACAGTGAGTCGAGATTACAACAGCTCAAATTATATTCATGTTGATGCTGCTCTTCGGGAGTTAAAAGCGAACAGTGTGTTGTGTTTGAGAATTCAAACTTCAGTTGCTGCTTTGTTGTTCTCATTAAGAGAACACCATATTGGCTCAATACTAAAGAATAACAATAGGCCTTCTTCTAGAATCGCAATAATTGAAAATCGTGTACAAATTGAATCAGCGTGTGTCGTGAGGATTGAATCGGAACAAAAGCATAGGTCCCAGCCCTAACGCCCACCGTGTCTCTGCATATTTCAGACCCCTAGGACTGCTGGAGTTTGGATTGACACCTCCGATCATGGGCACATTGAGGTTCTGTTATTTGCTGCCACCTGTTCATGTGTTTAAAAGTCTAGAACCTGAATATAGGACAACCTCAGTCTTTAATGTTGACTTTTACACCTTTAATCTGGAACATGACATTGTAGTTTTTGACAAAGGACTATGACTTTTGTAAATTAGTCAATAAGTGTGGGCTGGTAATGTTAATTGTAAGGGATAAAATGCTTGTGAAGTTGCCTTTATGAGGGGATTTTATCTTGCTTTCATGACTTACTCTTTCCTTTTTTTTCTTCGTTCCAGATCTGCTTCTGCGAATCATCAACCAGCTTGGAATTGGCCAAAAAGATATGGATAGCATAAAGCAGTGTGGGATGGTGGCACTCATACTGTGTTAATCTAACAAAGGTAGGACACCCTGCAAACCAACCTTCCAATACTAAACACACACACACACACACACACACACACACACACACACCACACAACCACACACACACACACCCCCACACCACCAAAATGCTTCAGTTAATACATAAACGTGTAAATAAGTCATCCAGAGCTGCAAAGTAATGGATTAGTTTTCAATTATCAAATATTTTTTCCAACTACGATGATAATTAATTAATCGATTGAAAGATTTTCTGATTCTAGCTTTGTAATTGTGATTATTTTCTAGTTTCTTCCCCTCTCTGTGACAGTTAACTGACAATCTTTGAGGCTTTTGAGGACGTCACTTGAGCTTTGAGAAACACTGATTGACATCTTTTCCATTTGTCTTACTGACTGATTTTTGACATTGTTTTTTGTGATCTTTTGGAGCCAAAATTTGAAAATGTATCAAAATTTGATTATTGCACAGCTGTACAACAGTCAGGGTTGGTACGGTTGCTTGAAATCCTTGAAAATGCTTGAATTTTGGTGTTGTGTTTCAAGTTTGAAAAGTCTTGAATCTTCATACAATCTTGAAAACGCTTGAATTTGGTTTTGATTTTTGCTATTACAGACCGTGGTAAAGTTGGTTTTATATGGAAGGTCAAACTCCATAGTAGTAAATTATAAAACTTTACTACTATCTGCCACAGCGATTCTCCTGCGGTGTGTATTGGAATGTGCGGGAAAAAGTTTTAAAATTGACCTTGAAAGTGTTTTGAAAAGTGCTTGAATTTGACCTTGAAAAGGTGTTATGAACCCTGACACGCATATAAAGTAAATGACATTAGCACAACCTAAACATCTACAGCAGTAAAATACAAGACACACATTAATGCAGTAGTAAATTATCCCAAACGTACATTCATCTGCTAATGCTTGCATAATTTTACTTAATACGTTTTTGAATGCAGGACTTTTACATATATGGTAGTTTAGATTTTTCACAGTTTATTACAGTAATTTTTACTGCAGTAAAAGATCTGAAAACTTTTTCACCACTGCTGGTAGTTTCTTAGTACAATCTTAATTTCTGAGACATACCTGCACAAAACTCAAAAAGAAACGAAAACAATAAAAAGCACTCGTCGATAATCAGTTTTCCTTTTAATCAGAGGCGAACACATTTATTGTATAATGCTAAATGACTCTGCAGCCTGTAGAGGTGTTTTTTTCATCAATGCATTTGGATTTATGATGCTGTGAACGAAAAGGCTTTGTAGTGAAAGACATGCACATGGAGCTTCATTTTAGAAGCACTGTCGTTTATATTCAGCTGTGAATTCAATTGACCTATCTAGACTTGTTAATGTCAGTTTCAGATTATGTTGGAGATTTTGTGAAGGATTAACAACCTGCTTCAGGTTGTATCTGCGTGTAATAAATAAACTGGACATATCTGGGTGCCAATTCTTTTGCATAGATGTCATATTTTCCATGGTGCCACAATGTGATCTAATGGGGTTTGTGTATGTTAGACTCCATTTCCTGGTTGTTTCAAGTAGGATATAATGAATGAGTCTTACTTTCATAGAGACAATACACAGCCAAATTGGGTCCAGACATACGTGTGCTTGCACGCAAATGCTTATTCTGGCATGAAGCTCACGCCATAGACTTTGACTTTTTAAAACATGTATTCTGCTGAATGTGACTGCACTGCACATGGTTGTGTCTTCTGTAATACATCAGCAAGACCTGTGTAGACATATCCCTTTTGATTAAGCAAGAACTGAATAGATGTATTCACCTTCTCACTCTCCTTTCTTTCAGATTTTTGTGAAGGCAAGCATGGTGGTGAATGAGACCCAGCACAGCATCCAACCCACGTCTACCATGAGATGGGCCTCACCAAAACAAGATAGTTACAGCACAGTTTGAGTGCTATCAAAAGATAATGAAGACGATACCCAGGACAGACAAGGTACTTGTTATGTTTCACGTTCCTCAAATTTCAGGTGTCTAGGCCGAGTAATTGGAATACACTGCTCGCTAAATTCTAGCTTGTAATTTGTAACCTCTATGCTAAATAATCAATGAACAAAAAATACTCTATAGTTACACTTTCTTATTAATTCTACATTTTAAAAATTCACCCTGGCCCATATATAGCTCCTAACACATGTTTTCTGTGGTTTTAGAGCCCATGTGTAATCGCACTTGGGATGGCTGGCGTGTTGGGACGACACCAAGGCGGTGTGAACTCGAGCAGCACTGCCCCGACTACTTCCAGGATTTTGATCCTCAGGTACAATCCATCGCTTACAGCAGCCCTGAAATTTGCTTTTACTTTAATGTGGTACTTCAGCGATTTAGGATTTCTCTTCCTTAAAGTTGGAGGACTGTTCAAAGATGGAAATAACGGTTGTAACCAATGCAGCAGAGGTCGATACATTCTGATTGCTTGGCTTGGTCCTACATTTCCCATAATGCACCTTCATAGATAACCTGATGCGCAGATTTTTGTTAGCACAGAACCATCCGAGAACCGTTTGAAAAGGGGCAGGCAGTTTCAAAAAATCCTGCCAGGTGATTGGCAAACCATCTGTCTAACACGTCCGCTGTTGTTTTAACGAACAATCAAGGTCGTCACGCACACCAAAACCACACCTGTAGCTGCCAGTAGCCATCCACGACGGTGATTGGTTGGTCCGGTGCTGATCGGACACAAAGGCATTACAAGATGGATTTTTGTATGATATCTTATCCTGCACTTCTTTGTGAGATCTCATGATATAGTGAGAATCCAGCGTGCTGTGCAAGTTAACTGATATAATCTTTAATTGGACCCTACCTGCGGGAAGTCCAAATCGTGATCGCGATTAAAATTCGATTAATTGTGCAGCCCTACTATAGGACCATTGTCATCCCATTGGCGCTCTATCCCTGTGTCACAGACAAATCAAAGTTAAATATTCACTTGACTTTTACGTCTAATTTGGTCTCCATCAGCTACTGAGACCTACAAAAAAAAAGTCTTGTCACATGTCTTTTTTAAGACACAAGCTTATGGAAAGTATTTTCCAGTGACATACTGTAGTTAGCACATGCTAAAATACATGCAATGTTAGCAAAGTAAAACTAAATATGTCTATCCACCCCGTGATTTGAATCCGGTCCTTAATGTAATGGGTTCTTCCTTGGCCTATGCTACACCCTCCCAACAAGGTTCAATAAAATCAGGCCAGTAGTTTTCCGCAATCCTGTTGACAGACAGACAAACAAACCAACAAACCAAACCAAAAACATGACATGCTTGGCAGAGGTAAGAAGCTTCAGATCAATTTGAAAGTCTTTGGGAACGAGTCTCATCTTCCATTTTGTGATTGAAAATTGTTTTCTACAGAAAGCTGAAGTCAAAGACTATTTGAATATCTCAGTTTGTATATACTGTCAACGCTGAGGCAGAATGCTTGCAGTACATCAGCAGCAAAGAAAAGAATGAACAGATAAATTAATCATCTACCAAAAAACAACAATCTGAAAATGACTCCTAAAAGAAATCCCATACTTCATAAAAACGTTGATAATTTAGGCTCAAAGCTAAGAGAGCGCCTTCTACAGAGGCACAGCACTCGATTATTCATCCGTTGGGGTCAACTTCATCCAACCACAAACCAGTGCGAACTGTGGGTGGTCCACTAATATCTGTAGTACCTTAGAGTGTTTCGCAGAAGTGGTTAGTCACGTACACTTTGCACAAGCGCTGACATCACCTGTTACATCCGCAAGCATGCCCAAAGATAACTGGAAAAACAGTCTATGCATAACAGCTGCTGTCTTCTCGCCCAGTGTCAGGGCTCAGCCTGTACTTATCAACTCCCGCCGTCCCAGCAGAGATGTGACGTACTGTGCTGTACACATCCTTCTGCCCTCACAGGATGTTCGGCGCCCCATTCTCCAGGTTCCAATGCGTGGCATTCGGATGTTCATTAGGCTGGTGAGAGTCTGTAACATCATTCTACATATTCTACAGCAGGATACAGGCTTAACTAGAGAAGGGAATAGACTTGAGAACTGATTAAGTTCCTGAATGCAGAGGCAACAACAATCAATATGAGAACCGTGTGCTGCTTTTGCCTCGTGTCTCTGTTATTATTGTTCGTGTTGCCAGTTTTACTTCTCACCAATCGCACCAAGACGTATTCCTGTACATTTACTGTATATGGCACATAAAGTGACCCTAATTCTTGAAGGACTTTCACAAGTACACGGATTCTTATTCTTCTTTTACGGTGGTAGTACACAAAGGATTCACTCCTCAACAATCCAATCCGATACAGTAGATGGATCTTTATTGAGCCCAAAAATGGGATATGACAGTGTTACAGCAGCAAAATATCAGAGACACAGCACACACACAGAATACCCATGAAATAGTAAGATACAATATAAATTAAATAATAAATACGATAGAATTGGTAACAGTAAATAATAGTAACATTTTGAAAACAATGAAATCCCTACAAAGTGAAAATACCAATACATATTGTTGTCTTTAATATGCACCTTTATTTTGAAATTCCCACATTCTGTTTATTCTTTTTTTATTAAAAAGCGTATTTTAAAACGTCAAATCATATTTTAGCGGCTTTTGATAAATATAAATAAATGTAACTGATTGTGATCGCATTGTTTCCAGGCCCATGAATTGAATCAAATTGACATCATATCACAACAGACTTTGTGATATCCGTAAATATTGCATTGTTGTCCTTAAAAGCGTTTTAAAAGACATATTTTGTTGAGTAGCAAAAATATTCAATTTTTCACAAAAGCTAAAGAAACCTCCACTGATCCTGCTCCCTGATGCATTAACCCTCCTGTTGTCCTGCGGTCAAATTTGACCCCTTTAAAAAATGTCTATATCTGAAATATGGGTTTCCTTTTTCCTTTTTCCAAATTACCATAAAAATCAAATTGGATTCCTTACAACGCTCTTTGCAAATACAATTGAT
>NC_045736.1:1011452-1012903 GCF_008692095.1 Etheostoma spectabile | reverse complement strand
TCTGATCTTAACTATTAGTCAAAATAATTCATAATTTCTTTTTTTTAACTCAAATACTAGGTATTGTTCTATATAAATGAGGGTTATTGACCATGGATTCCAAAAACTAGTGTAAAACTAGTAAGGTGGTGTTAGAGAAAACTAAAAAAAAAAAGTCTGAAAAAAGACGAAAATTTCACATTTTTGTCCGATTTTGACCCGGGAGGACAACACAAGGGTTAAGCAACATCTGGTGAGATGGAAACAATTTTTAACTTTACTGTTGCACTGCAATGTTTGCTTGATTCTGTTATCGGTCTATGTAACAAAACTTTCCAAACACAAAACTGGTTACTGAGTTAAGTATTTTTAATTCACTGTATGAACAAGGAAAGACACAGCACAGGAACTAGTGCAGCCGTGCAAGAACGTTTGGTTCACGGCCATGTTCCAGGCACAGTTCATACAGATTTATTTAAGCATAGAAATGTATCACAATGCCACTCGTATTTCCAGAGCAGGCTGCACCTCCAAAAGAATTCATGCCTAGTTACTTTGCTAAGGTCTAAGAAAGATTTCTTTTGTAACCGAGTGGGTAAAAAATTGGTTACCAACAAGTTTGTATTGACATAATTATGATGGGTTTATTTGGACACAGAACAACTCTAAACTACATTGTGGAATAGATTGTTTTACTTTTATTCTCAATTTAGCAAAAAGAGCAACATTAGCCTAGTTTAATGAAAGGGCCCTGTTGCCAACCCCCTACAGGACAACACAGCCTTTTGCACCAGAACACTGACAGACTTCCATTTCAAAATATTGTATCCAATATGACATTTTTCCCAAGCTCTAATTTGCGATAAAAAATACTAGAGCTGGAAAAGTAAACAGGGGATATTAGCTTATTGCTGATACAACAATATGTAACCATACATTAGTACAGAATTGCCTAACAACGTTTGAGGCATTTTGCAAACAATGTCACAATTGTTCAGTTCATAAAAATGCTAGTGACAGCCCTCACACTGAGCTGATCAGTAGCTGGGAAACTGTCCAGTACCTGAGGTCTACAGCTGGTGAATGATTGGAATGGGATCAATATCTTGGCAAGTTCAGTCGGAGCATGGGTTAATGATGGAAGTCAACTTCTAACCAAGGCCCAGCATGACTACAACACATATCTCTAAAACATGAAGCAGCTGAAAGATGTCAAATAATGACTTTTTAAAAGTATGAAAAAAAATGTTAAAATGTGCTGATGTGAGAATGTTCACCAACCCTTATAATATGAGATATTTCTATGAATGTCCCACTGTTAGTTTTGCTCAATTTCATTGCCAACCTACGGTTGGAAACAAAGAGAAAGGGCAAGAACGTGACGTGTGTACTAGGGGTGGGGGAAAATAATTGATAAAGCATAATATCGCAATATTTTTAGTGGCAATACTGTATTGATACACAGGCGCCAA
>NC_045736.1:999905-1011442 GCF_008692095.1 Etheostoma spectabile | reverse complement strand
TTTTATTATATATGTGTTGGTCAGTTTGTCTGCTGGACAATCCCATTTTGCAGCAATAAAATTGAAGTGATACAAACAAAAAGAGAAATTAATCTTTTTAGATGAAACCTTCTGTATGTTGACAAAGTTTCCTTTTGGGGATATGATTTGAAATTGGGAAAAATTACAAGTTGGAAAAAAAGATTATAAATTGCAAAATATTGCTGAATATTGCAATATGTTTAAAATTGCAAAGATTTTATATTGTGGCATAAATATTGTGATGATATTGTATTAGGAGGTGTACAAGTGTGTACTCCAGTTTTGCTTTACACACAGCACGTGCAGCAGGTGTCCCAGCCGGGTCTGAGTCTTTATCAGCTAGGCTTAAGTTACCGAGACATCAAACATGTTTGTTGGGAAACAGCTCGAGGTGTGCAGGTGTAAGCAAGATGATACCCTGCATCTAGCGGCAATGCCTGCGCATACATGTGTTTGCTTTTAAAATCAGATGCAAAGAATAGAAACCTATTTATAACCTCTCTCTGGTTTTGTCAATGTTTTTTTTTTTTTTACTGTTACCGGTTAATATAGTTCCTTGCATACATGTTAACCTATTCTCTGTTAAAAACTTGTAATTGTATGTAATTTCTTTATTTGTCTGGGGGAAAAAGCGAGTGATCCTGACAAGGAAGTCTTGCCTTGGACAGGGAGGAAGTAATGGTTCAGTTTGCCGCCAGCTTGTTCTCCAACTGTTTTCTTACATTTTGGGAGCACAATGAGAGCTGATGATTGAATAGAGTGGACAGAAGAGGGTCTGTGAAAACAGGAAATTGTAAAGAAAAACTCCATAGCTGTCTTCAGTAGATGCTGGGCATGTGAAATACAAGAAACAGGAGGAGAAGCTTTTAAGAGTGCCGTGGAAACGTGGCCCCTTTTCTGACTAAACGCTTCCTCTCTCAATCAACAAGACCGATATAGCTATGGGACATTTCCCACAGGATCAGATGTACATTTAGATAATCTCTCCCATGTGTCGGAATTGGAGTTTACCATCTCAGCCGCTGATCTCACCAAGAAGGAGGTTTGAGCAGTGGTGGACGAAGTATTAAGATCCTGTACGTAAAGTAAAAGTACTAACACCAAACTGAAAACATACTCTGTTACAAGTAAAAGTCCTGCATTGAAAAATCTACTTAAAGTGACTATAAGTAACTTTTTAATTTGTTAATTTTTTCATACAATGATCATAAATGACTTGTAACAGCAAATGAGAATGCTAGTTTTATATAGTTTTTAGTGAGGCATCTGCCTGGGTTAAATTTTTCCAGCAAAGTCACAGAATGATTTACAACAGGTAGACGACGCCACAGTAAAACATTGTGATGGGTCACAGATTTCTTAATTTCTTGATTTCTAAACACCGGAAAAGCCAGTGTTAGCGTACGCCAGCGGAGCCAGGTAAAAGGAAGCAGGACATTTCTTTATAGAGGCCTAACGGGATTTTAATGTTTGTTTTTTTGAAGTTATCTGTTGTAGTTACGGCTGATACTGGGGCGAGGCCTTCACAGAACATAAGGAAATTAAACAAAGAACAACTAAAAGTCAGATGAATGTAGTGGAGTTAAAAGTACAATATTTTTCTCTGAAATGTAGCGGAGTAGAAGAAGAAACTGGCATGAAAAGAAAAGTCTCAAGTATAAAATCTCAATATTTGTACTTAAGAACACTATTGGAGTAAACGTACTCTGTTACATTCCACCCCTGGTCTGAGCGCAGACAACAACACAGATGCCAAAGTTTTTGTGTCATTGCTTTCACGCCATCAATGCCATCATGCATACCAACGGTCTTAGAGCAAGCACATGGATCTGCTTACAACTGTGGTGCTGAAAAGTGGAAAAGGCTGCATTCTAATATGTAGCTCAAGGTTAAACAAGAAAGGATAGGTTCATACCTGTGCTAAATATTGCTTGTTGATGTCAGATGTGAAAATAATTATGCAACGATTCAAGGTGTTCATTCAAGCCCTTGTGGCTTTATGGTTAAAGCACAGATGATGCAGCATAGTATCCCAGGCAATTGAAATGATTATACAAAGATTCTGTCGCACACAATCATTTTCTTCTTCTAAGGCCAATGTTCAGCGCCAGATCAGAACAATGTGTGCTCTTTTTACAGCATGACTTTAGTAAATGTGTGGAGGGAGTGGGTTTGTTGAGTTCTCGGGCCTTTATAAACCAATCACTAATGTGAGCTTTTTCTTTTTAACAGTATGCACATTAAATGCACCCACTGAACATAATCAGCGGTTTTGCAGATTTATCAAATCTCAATGTTCTGTCTGGCAAAAGGTCAGACCATGAGAACTACAACAATGTTCTATGCTTGGACATTCACCTAAAAATACTGTGACAGTTACTCAGGATAATGCATCTACCTTTGATTCAGTGTGGCTGCCTATGGCTCAAACTCAAAAGCTGGCCATTTTGGTTAACATGTGAATAGGGAAGAATGTTGCCCATCCAGCTATGAATCCAATATTAGGGCTGCAACTAACAATTATTTTCATTGCCAATTAGTCTGTCGTTTTTTTTTTTCTTGATTTGCTTACATTTATTTACATAACTTACATAAGCTGAATAAAGCTACTGTTTGTACATGTATAAAATTGTCCAAAGCTTATGAGAAGTCTTCACTTCACGTCCAGAGCTGTTTGAGCAAGGTACATGACTATTTTACACTTATTTATTAATTAGCTACCTAACTTTTAATATCATCTATGTCAGTGCTAATGTCAATCTATTGGCGAGCTACTGGAAACCTGAGATGTTGAAGACCTCTGGTCTATAACATGTAAGAGAAAAGTGATAAAAAGTCGATCAGTGTTTCCCAAAGTCCAAGATAACACTCACCTGTCTTGTTTTGTCCACAACTCAGAAATATTTAGTTTACTCTCACAGATACACTAGAAAATATTCACATTTAAGCAACTCAAATCAGAGAATTAAAAAAAAAGATTTCATTAAAAAAATTATTTAAACTGAGAATGCCATTATCAAAACACATGGCAGTTTAATACTTTTAATAATTTAATAGTTTACAACTTATTGATTGATCTTTGCAGCTCCATCCAATGCCCACTTTCCTTCTGATTCTGTTTTTTGTCTTGGACTAACTCTTCATTAAAAAAACAACAACAATATCGTTTGTCCAAGAGCTTTTAGATAGGTCGATACGGACAAGTCTGGAACCAGAACCCGTTTAGTACCGGTTCTCGATACCCATCCCTACATACAAGATGAGCAAAAGTATCACAAAGCTGAAAAAAGGCAGTAAGAGGTGAGTGTACTGTCAACATACTGTGCTGGATGTCAAGTGTGTGTGCTTTAAAAAAGGTCTGCCAGTTTAATGAGAGTTGTAAAAACATCATGAAGCGGCTAACAATGTCCACACAATGCCAAGTATTCAATGTCGGAACTCTAAAATAGGTACGTGAGTCATAAGAACTCCAGAGCTGTTTCATGCAGAGAAGGAACAGTGTGAAGAACATCCAAACACCGCCGCATTATCAAAGAGCAAACAGCTCACTGATGGACATAGATGCACTGTTATTGGATCAGGATGACTGATTAACATCACAAAACTATGTTCTCAAAACTGAACCCAGAATTAAATCAACACCTGCTGCGAGTACTGTTGCAACATGATTGTGCCATAATCTAAAATGCTCATCAAAAAGCCAAATCACTCAATGCCTCTGTTTTTCAACCCGATAATTAAAAAAAGTTATCTTAAAAAGGAATAGTTCACCCCGGTTTTCCACTGTGCTGGGTTCAGACCGCGACAAGGTTTTGTTCTGTCCACCGTGCCATACCACACCGGGAGCGTCTCAGAAGCGGAGCGTCTTGCTACCTGACTTGCAGATTTAATGTCTCTACAAGTACTTTCCAGAACAATCACATTTATTAAGCTAGTATCTACCTTCCACTTCAAGCATTGAATGGCCGTGATTGCTCACGGGGCCCACGGCACCTCCACAAAGGTGGAAAATAGGAGTCACTGTATTCTCTTTCTTAATGAGGGTTAAATGAGGATTGATGCAACTCTCACTCTATAATAAAACATAGCCTAGAGCAACAACAGCTGGTTTGTTGGAACAAATGTGTGTGATAGACATTTTTATATAGTTTTGAGGATACAGCTTCTCATATCTCCCACTGTTATTTTCAAGTAGGGCTACTTGATGGGTTCATCATGGGTTTTTTTTAGGCCCAAAGAGGAAAAACTTTCCATTATTTCATGAAAAAAGCAAAAGAGTACTATAAAAAAAAGTCTGAAAAATTAGTGAAACTATGGATTCAATCTTGTTTGAGCCCCTCAGATTTATTTTGTGATGAAGTGGGCATGAACAAAGCTAACACAATCTGCTTACCAGCACCGCTAAAGCTCACTAATTAACCCCTTTTTTCTTGTTGTTTATTCAGTACAAACGCCAAAGTGCAAAAACAACATTCATTTGTTGTTATAACTCTCCATAAAGCCACAGCTTGGCTTATTTCCACCTTGTGGTTTAAATAGATAACAGATGTTAATGAGAACTGCAAGCAGTTATGACCAGAGTCCAAGCCACCCCGGCGCGATTCCCAAGCCTCCCCTGATGACCCGCGGATCTCGCAAAAGATGCAGAATGCAAAAGCAGAACCCAAAGAAAGACAAAGGCGAGGCAAATGTCAGGAAATTTCACTAAGCGCATATTGTCAATTCTGTGGTGCATAGTTTAACATAGCAAAATTCTTTTGATAACTTTTATATCTGTAGATGTAACGTACAAAGTTCTGTGCTTCTGTCAAAGAGTGCTGTTGCTAAGTTACAACAATGCACAGTGGAGTCGCGTTACATTACTGCTAATGAATCCCCAACATTTCCGGATTTTCGTGCTTCATAATAAAAACATTCAAATACTAAAATAATGGAAGGCTTTCATTCTGAAGAACTTATGGGAAATAAAACCATTCACAGCCGGGTCTTTCACCAAGCATATTTCCGTCAACTCCAGACAAAAGGAAAATTATCAGTAAAAATAAATGTGGTGACATATCCCCGGTGTTAAGAGGACCGCCTCAGAGTCAGCCGTAGCTGTTGAGGGCAAAGTAAAGAAGAAGAGAAGGTACTTTTCGAACAAGTGGCGCATTGATGACGAAGGGAAAACGAGGGAATAGTTAGGCTAGCTACCTATCCCGACGACCAGTCTGTGGTGAATAGTTTAACGTAGCTAAATTCATCTCATAACTTTTCATCTGTAGATGTTACGTACCATGTTTTGTGCTATTAGGTTGCACAGCCTAGGAGGAGATAGAAAAAGTAGGTTTAGTGAATTGCGTGATATTGCAAAAAACCTTTTAGCAGAAATGTGCGTGGCCTATATTATCTGATTCAGCTCAATTCAAGGAACACGTGGATGTAAGGTTTTCTAATAATATGCAATGTGGGAGTTACAGGCAAAAACAAGTTTTTTTTCATTATAGTGGTCACTAGTGGTCCATGTGTGTCATTTTTTTTTTGGTATGTGAGGTCCATGAAGCATTGTACATCTATGCTGTAAATTTGAAGTGGCTCATATTAGTGGAAGTGATGAATCCACACCAGGGTCCCATAGGCCACGCCCACTTTGAAGAATCAGTAACCCACTGTAGGCGTGGCCTCAACAGTAGCGCTAGATTATACCCTCAACAATCAGATGAACTGTTCATGTGATATTAAAGTTTTGTACTTGTAGCACCCCCTAGTGGCCAATTTAAACAATTGTTGTGCAATCCACATTCTGTAATCTGCCCTTTGGTTTGTGTAATTTGTTTCTGACATCCACATGAATGTTAACACCAGGCTTGGTCAGTGCTCATTATACTACTGGGATTTAAGTAGTTATAAAATAAATAGTCACTCACAATAAAAGATGTCATTCATATAAATTCATGCATCACCTAATTTTATCATCACATACAGGCCTGGCCTCCAGGAAAGAACAGTTTGTTTAATCCAATCGTGTGTTGCTCATACCATATAATGATTTATGGCTTGTCTTTGTTGAATAATACAGAAGGCAAAAAGCTTAAAAATGTATCCCATATTAAATCGCAATCGCAATACTGGTTAAAAATTTGATTACTTTCTGAAATCTTTCAGCCGTAGTTAAAATGCAGACAGCATTCATTAAGCGGTGTTAAGTGTGACTGTATTCCACTGTAGAGGAATTCCAACACCGGGACGTAACAGTCTGCAGCTGCCGATGTTGGAAAAACAACACAGACGGTGTGTTCACTTGAAACTGGTAGCCTCATGGTGCATTCACAGTTATTGTAAAATGCACTTTTCCGATCTGGTGGTTGTATTTGTTGTTTAACAGCAATTTACTGGTGAAATAAGTTATTATTCTAAGTTGTTGTTGTTACATTTTTAATCAGTCATTGAATTTTAACAATATGGCCGTAGCAATAAACAAGACTTTTTTTTAATGTCGCCGACTGTCGTTTTGTGCTCTTCTTCTTTTTTTTCTTTTTTTTTAAGTCTCCATTCAGGCACCATTTAGGCACCTGGCACTGTTTTAAAATTATCGCTTTAGCACCGGTATTAGAAGAAAAAAAACAATACCCAACCCTAGTCAACAGGCGTGCCACTAGTTGCTGGAAAGATAAGTTGACATTTCCCCTCTGAATCTGAAATCGCAATTGTTTCAATACCATTCCCTCATGGACAAAAACAACACAGCCTTCTTCAGTTTTTTTTTTTTAAATTCTTTTTAAAAGGAGGTTAAGAGTACTAGAGGTTTCACCACAGAAAGAGGATCCTATTCCAGAGTCCTCTAGTCTACGCAAAGGAAAAAATTGAAGAAATACCTAGATAAAAATACACTGGTTAAAAATAAACAAGGCTCCATCGTGCATTGCACCTGCACAGCTGAGAGTAATTCTCCTTGGTGTTAATGCAAATGTTTCATTGCAGCAATAGGGCTCTTAGGCCGTGTTTAAAATAGCCTAACTTGCTAAACATGTGCTCACTTTTTCACCTGAGAAATACAGTACAGTCTAGTGGCAAAGGTTGGTTAATTCCACTGATTATTTCCACTATGTGGAGCCCCATTTTCACAAGTCACTGGATTTCCTTTGTTGAGTGCTATAAGTGCACTGACAGGCTGAAAGCTTCACACAACAGTTTAAGCTTTCTCGTTTTTTTGTTTCTTCCTGTAGGATATATCTACATCCCAACTGGCTAATGCTTTTGACAGATTTTAGTTTCCTGGCTGTGTTTGTTGCAGCGATTAGCAGTCAATTAACGAGCATGTAGGCGCAAGGGGATTTTCAGTCCCAAAAACTGCCCTGAGAGTTTAAATGGGGTGTTTGCATGATCTCTGAGAGTTTATTTGGGGATAGGGTAATGGTTCTTCACATCAGTGGGTTTCATCAACAATGCCTTAGCAGACTAATCAGCCTTTTTTTCTTTTGGCCATGGAAACATAAACTGGGAAAAAGGCCCTTTGGGATCTTGTTGCAAGCTAGACAAGCAAGACTCATTCTATCCATTCGAACGTTCCCAAAGCTCCATACTTCACTCACATACGGTGTTAGTGAAGGGAATTCCCAAGGTAAAAAATGTGACATACTTAACAACACACAACCAAAGACAAAAATAGCAAACATGAAAGAGCAGTAATTCGAGAGCTAAAGATATAGAGCTCTATGATTTTGTTACATATATGATAGGGTGAATATTTAGTTTTTTGAGATTTGAAGATTTGAAGATTTGATCTCTTAGCATGTATTAGTCTGACTAATAAACAGTGAGCACAGGGTCTTCCAGGGCTGTGTTAGTGGTTCCCTTCTGGTATTGCCAAGACAGGAATAACCCTGGAGCGCGGTCAAATTCAATGCTGTTTTAACAAGACCCCGAGGAATATCCTGCATGTGCTTGCTGTGGGCCCTAGACTTGACCTCAAGAGGAGCTACTCGCGTCACTACTAACGGGCTCAGGTTGTTCCGTGTGCCTTGGGTTTGTGTTAAAACATGTAACTGCTTACATGAGTGAGATACTTAGGCCTGTAACAATTACAACATAATTGTTAATAATTCTTTTAAAACTGTTGGTAACTACCAAGGCCAACATACAGTAGCAGCCAGAATCAGGGTTGGCCATGGTTTTGATTTTAACAATTCTGATTCCAATATCTGATTCTTCCTTTCGATTCTGGAGTCGAAAAGGGTCACATGCTTATAAGAGGAACAGTAGATTTAGAATCAATGGTGATTTACAGTTTTACCAGGCTTTTTAAATAAAGTAAAATAAAGCTACGCTAGAGCTCCTTACTGTGCTACATGGCTGCAATGCAACAAGTTAGTACGATGGACACTACAATGGACAATACGGAAACCAAAACTTTTTTCGTAATAAATTTGGAAACAATGGTCAGATTCTAAAGCAAATTTTCCAAACAATTCCAGTTTTTAAAAAAACACGTCCATTTTAATTGTAATTTTTGAAACAGTTCCACGTTGGAACCAGTTCTCGATGCTCAATGCTAGACATTATACATGTGACACCACTATCAGAAAGGCTTCTTTGAAGCCAATTAAAGAAGACTGATTGCAAGACAAAGTTTGCACGAAGGGTGGCATTTAACAGCATTGTACTTAATGAATAAGCGCATGCAACGGCTTCAAAAGAAAAGGGTTATCATGATTTGAAACCGTTTAAGCTTAGATTTAGGGCTGGACAATGGCCAACATCTTCTATGAATAGGTAATTTCATGTCTTGATATGCATGTTGTCTGGTGAGACAATAAATATATAAACAGTAAAAAAGTTGAAGAAGAAAAAGGTACGAAGTCGGGGTAGGAAATTAGCCCACCTGCCAATGGTGGGTACTTTTTCAAAGTGGCGGGTGACTTTGCCTTGTATACCAACCACAGTGGCGGGTGGCTTGTGGCTTGTTATAAATCTGGATTCTGGAAAAAGTGGCTTGTAAAAAACTATAAGGGGCTGTTAAAATTGGGCATCTACCAGCCACTGTGCCTGGTGGGCAAAAAAGTTAAGTATTAAGTATAAAGGTATTTTCTTATTTGTACGAGAAAAGGTGGACAGATAAAGACGAAAGATTAGAACATAGAGCGGCATCCAAATGACGTACATGTTGCAGTGACAGAAACAACATACACTAATATACACAATAGAGTTTTTTTATTGTTTTGGTTATATCATTTCACCAAGCCCTACTTAGATGGATGAGTAACATAATTAAGTAAAGTACAATTGCAATTAGGAACATCTTTTTTAAGTCAAAAAGTGATTTCTAACTTTATTTAAATATTTATTCATTATTATTATTATTTAGCTTTTCCTGTCTGTGGCTGGAGGGTTTGTGTCACATAAGAGCGCATTGGTCCATCAGTTGGACAACCCACTTAAAAACGTAACTGAAATGCCTGCTGTACCACCGATAGCCAATGGGAGTCTACTGTGTGCCAATGATATTACTAAAAAATAGTTTAAGACTAGAAGGTCACTCAGACAGCGCAGACCTCCGTCAAGCAGTAGTGGAAGAAGTACTAAGTAGTCTGGAATAGGGGTGGGAATTTCTCTCTCTTATTTATCCCACCCCTAGTTTGGAAGTCATTTTTCTGATTATTCCCACACTACCTGAATGCAACACCCTATCTTGCAATTTTAAAGAAAGTGAAAAAAAATCATGATTTCGACCTGTGATTCGAATCTGCACCAAAATAGAATTAGTTCTTTCTTGGCCCATGCTACACTTTCACAAAAACTTTCAACAAAATCGGTACAGTATTTTATTTTATAATCCTGCTGACGGCCAAGCAAACCAAACTTAAAACATAACCTCCTTGGCAAAGGTACTAAAATTATTTTACAGGACATTTGATTTTTCAGTTAAAAAGTTATTATAGGTCCTTTTCTCCTTTGTTGGATGTTACATTACAACATGTTCAATGACAATGTATTCAAAGACAATCAAAAGAAGATAGTATGTGTTGCAAGAGTATGAATTTGCAAAAAAAGCCTTCTACAAGAGGTTTTTTGTTTCACTGATGCAAGGCAGTCAAATTTGAGTATTCATCCATGTCACGCTATGGGTTGCGATAAGGACAAGTATCAATAATACACTGTGGTTTTTAAAGGGGAACAATGTAATTTGGGATTTTTATTAACTTTGGAAATCAATTAACTGCATGGAAGGGTTTTGGCACAGCTTAAGGCACCCTGACTTCGACAATAATAAAAGTCACATTTCCACAGTAGAGTAAAATAATTGGGGATCAGAACAGAAATGTCTATTTCAGACATTTGCTCGCAGCAGCAGACAATAGTAGGTGGAAGAGGTCCAACACAGTGTATATTGGCAGGAAACACAAAGTGATTGTGGTACAAGATTTAAAAAGAGGTACTTTGCTGGTGTGTGAATATTCCTCTGTCTTTCTGAAATAAACAATTAAAACAGCAACATGTGCACATCATGAGACGACTACCCTGTACTGCAGGTTCAGGTTCGAAAGATAGACGGACAAACACCCAGAGCTTCCCGGTGACCATTTCCTCTATTTCTAAAGCCAGAAGCCCTCTGCTGTGCAGTAAATTTACGAAGCCTGTGTTAGGGCTGAACGATTTCGGAAAGTAATCTAATTGTGAATATTTTCACCAATATTCACATTGCGATTTAGAAGAGCGATTTATTTTTAAGCTCTGTCTTCTGTATTATTCAACAAAGACAAGTCATAAATCATTATATAGTACAACACAGGATTAAATAGATTAAACAAACTGTTCTTCCCTGGAGGTCGACCTGTATGTGATGATAGAATTAGGTAATGCATGAATTTATTAGTATGACATCTTTTACTGAACTACTTCAATCCCAGTAGTATAATGAGTAGGGATGATCCGAGTACCCGGCTGAAACGAGTACTGATAAAGCACTTTTGCCGAGTACAAGTATTATCCGAGTAATATGAGTCAATATCTGTACTCACATTGAATAAAACTCCTCAACTGGCCGTGCAGCGTTCTGTGATAATCACAGCCCCCCCCCGCCTACAAACCCGCTCGGCTCTATCACACACACACAGAACACGGAGAAATGCACACACACACACACACACACACACACATACCTGGTGTGGAAATAAAAAAATAAAAAAGAACCAAAAACAAACAAAAAAATCACACTGATCATAAAAAATTAAAAGTTAAAAAAAGAAGAAAGTTATTACCTGAGTATGAAAGCTCTTGTTCATTCATTTTACTTCATAATTGCAACTGCAGTGTGTTGTATTCATTGTTGCAAAACGTTCTGTAATAGTTTGTTTGTTTTACCATGACAAACACTCATGAATCTGAAGCTTTATGCTGGTTTTCTAATCAGCAATAAATATAACAATTTTTGATCAACTCATATCAATTGCATGCTCATAATAACCACCCAACCCACTTCCGGGTTAAATATGACCACTTCCGGGTTAGGCCCAGTCTGAGTACGGATACGGATACAG
>NC_045736.1:999209-999895 GCF_008692095.1 Etheostoma spectabile | reverse complement strand
TGGTAAACAGATACAGATACAGATAATGCCGTACTCGGTCGTCCCTAATAATGAGCATGGGTTTACCATTTAAATGGAAATCAGAAACAAATCACACAAAGTGCAGATTAGAGAAATATGAAAACAAATGTGACTTTACCACACGTAGTAGTATTTAGATTATTTAATTATTTACTGTAATAAACATATCTGAACTTTACTAAATAGTTAATTAAGTAAATATATATATTTATATATCTTTTAAATTTCACTAAGTCCAGCTGCCTCTAGCCCCTCCCCCTTTTAAAGTTGCATGTCGCATGCACGACAGCGTTGCACTTGCTCAGAGAGGCTACCGTTGCGTTAGCAGTAGCATGCTGCTGGTGGTCTTGCCGTGGGATTAACTGTACTAATAAAACGGTTGAAACACAGCGGACATGCTGCTTTGAAAGCTCCCTGAGAGTCATTTATCAGAGTCTGGTTGTTACCCCGCTTTGCAGCAGTTTCCTCCACTCAATATCTTTATAACCGAACTAGCTTGCTAACCGGAGGTAACCACTAATCAGAGGTAATCGTTGCTAACCGAGACTTCAGTTCTCCGTGCCTGTATACATTAACTGCATGTATGGACTCAAGCCCGGATAAAACCCTTCATTTTATTGAAACTTAGGGCTGCACAATTAATCAAATTTTAATCACAATCACAA
>NC_045736.1:999003-999199 GCF_008692095.1 Etheostoma spectabile | reverse complement strand
TTTGACTTCCCACGATCAAATTTGCATGATCAAGCAAATTTTTAAATGCGTCATTTCATAGAACATTCTCAGGTAACTTTGCTATCGCGGACGCCACGCCAAAAAATAGAGAAGAAGTTATTGAATGCACCTAACTTCAGTTGGTAGAGTAAGAGCGTGTAAGACGGAATTTGCTGGACCTGGGCGAGAGATGTGA
>NC_045736.1:998904-998993 GCF_008692095.1 Etheostoma spectabile | reverse complement strand
GAATATCATAGTTCATAAAAATGCAGCGCAGTGACAATGCAGACATTTCATACACAGGACGTGTGTAACTCTGCTGACCCGCCATTTGA
>NC_045736.1:995955-998894 GCF_008692095.1 Etheostoma spectabile | reverse complement strand
TGCTGGACCCATTCATAATGAGTCAGTCGTCTTTCTGTGAGTACGTCCATCGCACCCCCCCTCTTTCCCTAGTTCAGTTATTGTTGAAAAGAAGTGAAGGAGCTTTCTCAGAGATACATAAAAAAAAAAAAAATCCTACGCTATTTACTTGATAGCTAATTTTCATTTGACTGTGTTGCAGCTATATGTCTATACAACATACAACTTCAACATAAGAAGAATGTAGCATAATATGGAGGTAAAAGCAGTTATAAATAGCCTCTGTTTCAATAAAATTTGTTTTGGTTAAAATCAACAAATAATTGAGATAATTAATTTATTAATATATTATTTATTAATTAAATAATTGTGATTATCATTTTGGCCATAATCGTGCAGCCCTATTGAAACTTGTATTGTAAAAGTTTAAACTACAACTCAGAGTTGTTTGAATGACTGCTCAAGGTACAGCGTAGCGTTAGCGTGCCAAGTTGATGCTTTCTCTGCGTAGTGTAGACTGTTTTGCTCTCGGAAGTCACATGACCAACTCACAGCCTTTGCAATTAGGAAATTGTGTTTTAACATATCGCAATTTTATTGCAAATATACAGCCCTAGCTTGTGTCACACAAAAACTAAAGACACTTAAGTGAAAAAACGCCAGCAACAGAAGAAGTTATGAAATCAACGTTGCATGTAATGGGGCCGGTGATATCATGTTCAATGATTTGCATTAATCATACCAACTGTTGCATAAAATTGCATGTTTTATCTGCATCTGCCATCTAACAAAAACGCAGGTCTTTCCATTCATTTTGGGGGACACTGAAAAAAATGCAACGGTCTTGCGGCGAAAAGTTTCTGAAGAAACGCAACCACACGTCACGCTGTGGTGGCCAATCATGTAACCAGCGATCAGACTTGTCAGAGTGTTTGAAGCTATGGTTTGAGGCGGTCTGACAGTCCCGTACAGGAAACAGGAAACATCCCTGCCACTATCACTGCCACAAGAAAGAACACTATGAGGGTAAAAAAAATATATACAAGCACGGAAAGTAATATATACTGTACAATAAGGAATTTAAGTAGGCTACGAAAGACAAAGCTCCCCAGATGCTGCTTCTGAAGACATGAGCCCATACTAGTTCTAATCAGGTGCCTTGTGTGCTGAAATTAAACTGCAGAGGTGGAAAAAAAACAACCCTCCATAATGTATGAGCGGGAAAAAAAGCTCAAACGGTTTCACATCCCCGAAACTGAATCCAGAACGCTTTGAGACGGCTGTGATATGTGCATCATTGTGCTTTCATGTAATATGATAACTTCGGCCTGGGGTTAGCAGACAGGAAAAACATATGATGTATACTTTGGTTGCCGATTTCATCCGAGCTGAAACACAATGAAGGATCCACTTGAATGGCGTTTGAAGGGCAGTAAAAAGGTGCTGTAAGGATATGGAATTGGTCGTTCGTAGTCCTTTCATAGATATTTGTGAGAGCTCTTACAAAGAGCACAACAAGACAGGGAGCATAGGAGGTAAATCAATAGGACGCAGGTTGCAGACGTTCAGTGTGCCCCGATGATTTATGATGGGTTACATTTCACAGGAATCGTCATTACTCTTGTGACTGGCTCTTTGCACTCATCGGAGTTGGCTGCCAGCAATGGTTGTAGCAAGTTGGACCCCTCATAATAGTATCAGTTAAACACACGTATCACATGCAATCCTGCAAAATTGCCATACAGTGTCAACATAACATTTTAATATGTAACAATGACTACTAAATGGAAGGTAAGGCTGCACAATTAATCGCAACTGTATCGAAATCGCAATAAGGACTATGCAACTTCTCCAATTTATTTTTAAAGAACAATTCAAAAAATAGCAACTTTCTTTGAAACTTTCACTCTTTCCCGCAACTTCATTACAACAAACATACAAAAGACATTGCAACTTTTATTGCAATTTTTTTTAAAGCTTCTGCAAAATCAGGCATTTTGGGCCACAGAAATCTCAAAAAAAGGCTGTGGAATCCTAGAGGGACTGCCCAATGCAGCACACAGTGCCTGTATGACAGTATCAGCTACAGTGTGAATGAGATTCCACTGGCACAACCTCCTAAATGCCATTGCTTTCGGAGGAGATCCACCATACCATGGAGACCGCAAAGGGCTCTGGAAGCTATGCAGCCAGACCTTTGTCTCGCCCACATTTAATAGCTGTTTTCTGGACTCAGGCAGTAAACACACAGCGGGATAGTTTTTGGGTGTTGAATATGTTGAGTTACATTCCCACTGCACAATCAGCTCATGTACTGAGTGGAGGCCCAGGCCATTGGAACATGTCAGAGCAAAAAGGCCTCACAGACTCATCTGAAGGCGCTGCCAAATGGTAGCTTTGGCCTGTTAAATGTCCAAAGTGTCCTGATGGCTGTCAAGCATGGACAGCAAAGTCCATAGGCTGGTCTATATGGCCTGAAAATAAAGTCTCAGATTTTTTAAACCCACACTTGATTTACAATTTTAAATTGCCTTTGCTATTCTTATGAAAAACTACAAACCAAAAACTACAAAAACCATAGGAAGTATCCACATGATGTTTAACCAATAACAATTGTTAACAGAAGCAAACAAACATAATGAATCGAACTGTCCGCGCTGTTCTATGCATATGATAACATTGGATTTGTGTGTTGTTATCTCTATGATCCTCTATGCTGTGGTAACAATATAGGGTTCAGTAACTACAGTATTTTCAACGTGGAGGAATAAGCTACCTAACTAGCTAGCCAGCTGCTAAATAAGTACAATTTAACAACTTAATGTTACATCAACACACTTTTGTCACAGCACAAGAAAAGCACATTGCCATATGATTGACAACTATTTTTACTCTCATTTTCTGTAACATTAACCAGTGAAGGATGAAAGCATTAAGGTGAATCCTGTTCATATATATAT
>NC_045736.1:993889-995945 GCF_008692095.1 Etheostoma spectabile | reverse complement strand
ATATATATATGAACAGGATTCACCTTAATGATATATATATATATATATACACACACTGTATATACACAGTATAAATTGATTGTAGGAAAAAGATGCATATGATTTGCTTTACCCACCCCTAGTTGTTAATGTACATATAAGGCCATCTGTGAAGCAGGGGCATAGCACAACATTCCGGGCCCTGTAGAAAGGCATTCTTCTCTATGGGCTCCTCCCCCGCATCCACACCTATTCTGGACCATGCTCACATGAGGGCCCTGGGTACTCTGTCCCATTTCCACCGCCACTCCGACATCCCTGCTGGGAACACTCCCCTTTCACAATTGCAAAACCCATTTTTTGTATCATCATTGCAATACCGACAGCCGCAACAAACACATAGCAAAAGGCAGGGACATATCGCGAAAACAAAATAACAGTATAAAACGGCATTCCAAAATTCAATGTTTAATTTGTTTAAAAGAATGTCAGACATGATTTTCTTTCAATTGTTTTCAACTCAACAAGAAATTTGTTGTATTTAGCAGAATACCGAAAGCATCACAGTTCAATATCCCTTTATTTATTGCAGGTAATATTCTTATTGCAACAGTAGTTGTAGTTTATAAAAAAGATATTGCATATTATTCTCCTCATATCTTGCAGCCCTATAGCCTGCAGTCCAGCTTGCAGCAGACAGTATCAACAGAAAAATAGTTGACTCAAACTTGGCTGTGAATAAGCAGCAGTCTGCTTTGGCTGCGGTGTTGCTTCTGCTCTGCCACCTCCCTTAGAGTGCCTCCCGTGCATCTTTCCTCAGCACAGTGTAGGCCACTCTGCCGATGGTGACCACTGTCATCACATCCTCCTCCTACACCTCAACATTATCATCACCACCACCACCATCACTTTTCCTTTTGACTGTCCAGCCCACAAACTTCCAGCATGTCCAAATCTGCTGCTGCCCATGCTGCTACTTATGTAACCATGCAGATGATTTAGCAACCAGAGACCACTTCCATCAAAGCCTATACTGCTGATTCTGAATGGAGCATGGTGCTTTTCACTTCAATCAGTCTGAAAAGCCTGCGTGTTTTTATTACTCTTCATTTACTTTCACACGGATTATCTAATCTATTGAATGGATGTTAAGGCGAGGCGAGGCGAGGCAAATGTGGATTGCAGGCTACATGAGCAATCCGTGGCTGCATACATTAAATCAACCAAAGCTGAGTCAGCCATGCAGGCAAGCCAATATGAAAATGAGCCCTTAGAGTTGATGTATTATTAGCGTTAATTTAATTTAATCCGTGCGTTTAGAAATGCTACTCTGTACCCATTTAAAAAGGGCTTTGCGTTCCCATAAAGCATAAGTACAGAGCAGACTAGCTGAACTCTCAGTGCATGATTCCTATACAATAACACACCGTGAACGAAAGCTCCGTTAGGCGGATAAAGGTGAGTCCGTATATTTTATGAGCACTATGCATTATATATTTCATATGCATAATAATGCACGAATCGCTTGGATAGCCAAATGGTGTCCGAAAACCAGCAGAAGACTGCTTATTTTCCTCTATGTTCTTCTATCACATGCATATTATTTTTTTCCCCACATGCACACTTAGAACCACAATGCAGCTTTACTGGACACAGTTAGGATGGATGATCGTATACTGGTATCCAGGCTCCCGACGTTTCCTAACGTATCGCAGGATACTGTTAATGCACATGTCTCGACTCTGTAATCCAATGTACACAACCGTTGAAAATGCCCTCGATAAACACACAGCAGCGAACCCAACTCTGCGTTCAAATTCTTGTCTCGACGTTACTGCCGCTCAAATTGGGCAGAAAACATGGAAGTACACAGCGCATTAGCACACAATTCATAGTCCGTGTCAGCGCGTCTTACCAGAGAGAGTCCAGTCCGACAGAAGCGCAGGACCGGGGGGAGGGGGTGTTCCAAACTGGAATCAAACTCTCAAGGCAATCCCCGGGAAAGTGTCTTCTCTCTTTGCGGCGGGGAGCACCAAACGTAGCGGATCTCTCTCTCTCTCTCTCTCTCTCTCTCTCT
>NC_045736.1:991310-993879 GCF_008692095.1 Etheostoma spectabile | reverse complement strand
CTCTCTCTCTCGCTCTCTCTCTCTCTCTCTCACTCTCTCTCTCGCTCTCTCTCGCTCTCTCTCTCTCAATGAGTGCAGCAGAGGCAGCTGTCAGGTTGACGTTGAAAGGCAACCCACTACTTCCGGTGACATCACACTGGCGCCTACAGCTGAGGGACATGGGAGCTGTGGCATCTGTTTCTATGATAATTTATAAAATAGCATCTAGGCTTACTTGATTTCATCCTTCTTCATATGCCAATTTTTATATTCACAAGCAGACATTTTCGATTTCATTTCCTAATGTTGTACCTTTTGAGGTAGCAGAGAGGACACTGGACAAACTGCTGGACATTATTGACAATGCCATGGTTATTGTAAATATGGAAAAGAGGACAGGACATACACACACATACCTAGACTCACATAATACCTGGACACTTGAACTGCTCTTAACTAATAATTTATGGTAAATGTATTTTTAATGCCAAAGGTTTTATTATTATTATTATTATTATTATTATTATTGTTGTTGTTGTTGTTGTTGTTGTTGTTGTTGTTGTTGTTGTTGTTGTTGTTGTTGTTGTTGTTGTTGTTATACTGTCTTCTTTCTCCCTATACTGTATTTTGCTGAAAGCTGCTGCTGGAAATTTCAAATTCCTTGCGGGAGTCATCCCAAAAGGATTCATAAAGAGGAGTCTAAGTCTTTTCTCATAGAACTACACATCTTACGTAGATTATTAAAAAAAAAAATATATATATATATATATATATATATATATATATTAAAGTGAGGAAAATTGTAGGCTAGAGCTTTTTACTCCTAAAACCTCTGACTAATTTTGTAATGCATATGTTTACATGTGCCTTTTTTATATTTTTATAAGAATAGCACTTGGTGTGTATGTGCTATTGATCTTTACCTGATTCTTTCGTTTATTTCATTTTGACAATAAAAAAAAGCCGGGGAGCTATGGCGAGTTGTAGTCTTCACAGTGCAGGATGGTATGGTGGGCCAACCCGGTCTCACGCCAGTTCATGAAATGGTCCCAGTTTGTATTTATTTATTCGTGTACATGTCACGATTTTTGCGTTTATTACGGGTACATGTCACGGTTTTCAAACGTGACTGTTTCATGAACACGGGTCTGGTCTGGGGGACGCAACAACGGGGAAATGAAACGCCACACGCCGGCCACAACAACGAGACTATGGAAAGCCACAATTCTCACGACGTTCTGGACGCCGTTTTGGCTCCACCTGGCGTTTAATAAACACCACTACACGTCTAATAAACGCCACCACTCGTGTGACGTCAAAGGGCGTTTAATAAAGCTAAGTGAAGCCATGTCCCACCAGGTGTAGATAACCAGGATGAGAAGGTGAAGCTATGTCCAGCCAGGTGTAGATAACCAGGATGAGAAGGTGAAGCTATGTCCCACCAGGTGTAGATAACTGGGATGAGAAGGTGAAGCTATGTCCAGCCAGGTGTAGATAACCAGGATGAGAAGGTGAAGCTATGTCCAGCCAGGTGTAGATAACTGGGATGAGAAGGTGAAGCTATGTCCAGCCAGGTGTAGATAACCGGGATGAGAAGGTGAAGCTATGTCCAGCCAGGTGTAGATACCAAACTGTAAGACATTGCACGAAGGAGACCATCGGCAGGTGATGCCGGCTACAAGCTCCATGACGTCATTATAAGTTGTTTAAGCCGCTACAGAGCTTTGTGACGCCAAGCTCCGCTCCCTGGCTTTAATGTCCTGTGTCCTGTAACACCATCCCATCCACCCCAACCTCCCTACGCAGCCAGCTGCATTCTTATACAGCAGCAGTCGATGTGACGCATACTGAAAAAAAAAAAAAATGGGATGCTTACAAATTACAGTGCTTAACTTTTGTAGCTTTTTGAACGTATGGTTCACGAGAAAGGGCTGCTCAGTTACTTTGACAACCACTGCAACATAGAGAGCCCTCAAGGGAAAATGCTTTCTGAGTTTTTGTCTTCAAATCGCCATCACTGGTGTAGAAGAGAAAGGGAAAGATAATAACATAGACAGTAAAATAAAGGACCTAGCTTCCAGGTCTTAAAGGAGAATTCCAGTTGATTCCAACATGTAACTCTGTTGTTTGGAAATTTGGAGTTTAGTCAGTAGAGAGAAAAATGAAACCAATCGGTGCTGCCTACACCGTGTTATCGTCCTGCTAGAGTTAGCACCCAACAGGCTTGGAAATGCTTATTACTAACCTAGCTCTGAGGAGTCATTCCCCGGAAGAGTTGTTCCCCGGAGTCTTTATTCCCCATAGTTCCCCTCAGTTCTTTTTCCCCCAACATGTTTCCTTGGATCAGGGAAGTTCCAAAACCATGGTTTGCAGCTGCCTCCTGGTCCTGCTACACGTTCGCGATGCCCTGTTACACCCTGCTACGTCCTGCTGTACCCTGCAATGCCGTGCAGTGCCCTGCTATGCCATGAACTACTACTACAAACTACTATTTCTAGTCACTGTTTCATTATCTTTTTTTGTGACTGTTATTGCCACTCTTCATTCAACCCCAACCATCAGACTCCGCCTACCAAGAGCCTGGGTCTGT
>NC_045736.1:990743-991300 GCF_008692095.1 Etheostoma spectabile | reverse complement strand
TTCTTCCTAAAAGGAAGTTTTTCCTCACCACTGTCGCACTGTTGTTGCTCTTCGGGGAATTACTAGAATGGTTGAGTCCTTGTAAATTAGTGTGGTCTAGACCTACTCTTCCTGTAAAATATCTTCAGATAGTACTTGTTTTGAATCAATACCATAAATAAAATTGAATTGAATTAAACAATGTAAGTTTTAAATATGTTTTTAGCCTCTTAACATGTTCAAAACTTTATTAACCCTCGTGTTGTCTTCCCGTAGATCAACATCTAGTTTTTCTGGGTCACTTTTCCCAAAGTTCTTTTTGTGGTTGTTTTGACCAAGTTTTTGAAGTTTTCTCCGACATTTGTTGTCACTTTTTGACGTTTTCTAACTTTTCCCAAAGTTTTTTCTCTCTTTTTACAATGTGTTTGTCGATTATTTCTGCGTTTTTTTGGACTTTTTTGTTGTTTTTTCCCTAAATTTCTGTCACTTTTTTTCAGTGTTCTTAAATCTTTTTTTCTTAAAATGCTATACATTAAATAAAACACCAAAATTCAATGAAAATAGTGAACTGATCATTT
>NC_045736.1:987996-990733 GCF_008692095.1 Etheostoma spectabile | reverse complement strand
TGTGAGGAGCGTTGTATGGAACCATCCACGTTATTTATTTTTTACAATTTAGTGAAGGAATATGGAAGGAAACCCAAATTTCTGATCTCTGAGCAAAGTTTTTTTTTAAATGGGTCAAATTTGACCCAGAAGACAACAGGAGGGTTGAAAGTGCCTACTAAGTGTGTTGATACTGCTTACTATACTGCTCTGAGCTGATTTACCCTGAGATAGGAAACTGAGTTTTCGGTTCCAGAACAACTTATTAGTACTGTTACTGACACCACCAACCACGCCACGCTCAAAATTGCGTAAATTACCTTTCTTTCCCATTCTGACATTCAGTTTGGAGTTCAGGAGATGGTCTTGACCAGGACCACACCCCTAAATGCATTGAAGCAACTGCCATGTGATTGGTTGATTAGATAATTGCGTTAATGAGAAATTGAACAGGTGTTCCTAATAATCCTTTAGTTGAGTGTACGTGTGTTTACTGTGCAGAAAGGGGAGACAGTGAGCTCTTGTTGCAGAAAAGTGGAAAACTAAATCCAAAGATAAAGGTAAATATCCCTACTTTAATGTAGAAGTGAACAGAAATCTCTCTTCTAACTGAAATGTGAGAGCACAAGTGTTGAGTAGTAACTCTCAGGATGTGGGTAAACGTGTAAGGGTTAGGAGTCTGGACTCGAGACATTGGTCCCACCAAATATTCTCGTTGGTCTTGACTGAGTACAGCACTTTACATTTTTTTTCTGAAGTAAATTTCTCATCCAAAACAAAACCATCAAAGCAGGCTCGTTCAGAAAACATGTATTTGTTTATTACAAAATCCATCTAGAACGGCATTGACATTGGTCGCCTGGTACACGCCTGGCTTCATCATATGAGGAACCATCATTTATTTTCATTTAGGCCACAGACACACATGCTGATGAACACTTTGTACTTTTTATTCTTCAAGACAAGTGATAAGTTCAAGAATTGGAACATGTGTACTTTTAGGGACACCTGTAGTCTAATTGTGTTGTTACTTTGCACTTGCTTTTAGATCATTACAAAAAAGAATGCAAAATGATTATCTTACACTAAAATATATAGTAGTATAGTATAATAATAATAATAATAATAATAATAATAATAATAATAATAGTATATAGCATCACATACATTATTAACAAGTAACTAAGAGGATTCTATTTTTCTGTCTCTCATTTGACTAGTCCTGACTAGTCCTGGTCTTGGACTTGACAAAGGTTGACTTGACTACACCACTATTAATCTGCTTCACTTAATTTCTATCATGCAAAATACAAGTCAACAGCTCCATCTTTTGGCAAGTCAGCAGATTATTTCATGAACAACTGGGACAGTTTAAGTAGCTCTACACTGAAGAATAATTGTTGCATGGCACAGGCTTTAACACCTGCCTCATTTAGTTTGGTTGACTCACACAAGGGTTGGTGTCCCCGTTGGTGTAGTTTGTTTGGGCAGGTTTGAATGCAGCAATCACACTCAGATGCCCAGGAGTGTGAAGGTAATAAAACACCTAAACAGTCAGATACTTTTCCATCATATTTAACCCTAGCCCTAGTTTCTCTCTGGCTTTAACCAATCCCTTCTTTCCTGACCCTATTCACAGACGTGACACCTTTATTTAACAAAGCCCTGCTGCCTCAATGCGGTGGCCCTACTTAAATAAATGAAAGGGCTGTGGGTTTTCACACACTATTTTCTAAATACAGCTTCATAGCTATGAAAAAGCCTATCACTTAGTGACAGTTAAGGACGATTGGAAAACAGCCAGTAGGATTATCTGGTTCTTTCTCTTACACTGATCAGTGTTGCTCTGGTGACCCGTGTCCTTAGAGACACGGTACCCAAATGAGTCTCTTTCTGTTTTGATGACGATGAGGTCCCTGGGTGTTTGACATTTCTACAGGTGGATAATCTGCAATTACATATCTGTTGCTGCTCCTCTCACCCCCCTTCCCCCCACCCAACCTTTTGATAGCTTTGACTGTCACTGTAGTTTTCACCATGTCATTATTGTCTCTTGTTGTTGTTCAGTCCAAATCATTACACTTAGTCTAAAAAATCTATAAAAATACATGATATTACATTATGACTAAGTCTAATTCATTATCATATTTTTGCTACTTTACAACAAATGACCATGGTATGTTAAATAGAATGAATTGACATCAAATATGATTTAAATTGCGACCCATTAGGTTCCACATTTGATTCTTCTCTGTCCTATGATTGCACTGTACAACTACATGTGCCTGGACAGTTATTTTGTTAACTGTAGATAATCCTGTCTTTTCAAATAATTAGTTGTTTAATTTTATTGCCAAAAAGACTTTAGAGTGCTTAAAACTTGTGTCAGAGTAGCAAAAAATGGGATACAGTAACACAATTTGGATGACACTAAACTGAAATAATTAAAACAACTTTAATTGCACTTTCGTGGCTGAGCTGAAAGGGAACATGATGTTTTTGTACTGATGGTTTATCATAAAAAACAACAGCAGATGTTTTTATATACTTAAAAAATACATATACATGAAAGTGTGTCTCTTCAGGGACATCTTTTGATTCGGGTAATCATGTCTACACTTTTTGTATTCGATAACTTACTCACTGAACAGCACTCATTGCTTTGCTTAGACCGAGTCTGATCTCAGTCCCTCCACAGCTTCTCTACAGCATGTTGGTCTCACAGGAGCCAGGCTGCAGTATCTGGAGAGTAACTATG
>NC_045736.1:987798-987986 GCF_008692095.1 Etheostoma spectabile | reverse complement strand
CTTTTCTAAACCAGGGGTAAAGGAAGGCATAGATCACAGGGTTTAGACAAGAGTTAAAACAGAACAGAATGGGTAAAAAGGGTAAAATCAAAAGAGTAACAGAGTTGTAACCTGTCCATGTTATAATGTATAAAGGGGAGAAACACATTAGAAAAACAAGTACAAGAACACCAAGATTCCTGGCTGCT
>NC_045736.1:987257-987788 GCF_008692095.1 Etheostoma spectabile | reverse complement strand
ATTTCTTTGCCTTTGGAGTCACTGAATGCTGCAGTGTGACAGCTGTAATGTGAGAGCGCATAGCACGAGCCTGAGACACAGCCACAACAAATATTCTCAGATACAGAGCTACGATGACAGACATCGGAATAATAAAGGTAACAAAAAGACCAGCGAGCAATGAGTTGTCATCACTATACATCAAACATACTCCGAAGCAAGTTTTATCTATGTCAGTTTGTGTCGGAAGATCCTTTACAAAGAGAAGGCTGTAGGAAACAGAACAGAACCAACACAGACAAACACAGAATTTAACTCTCCTCGCAGTGACTTTAGTGGTGTAATGCAGAGGGTCACATATAGCCAAATAACGGTCAACTGATATGAACACTATGTCACCTATTGAGGCTGAGGTAATGTTGACTGTAAGAAGAATATAGGTAGCACACACATAGTCACCAAGAAACCAGCAGGATGTTTGTCGGAGGATTTCTCCTGGCATCAGCACAAGGCCCACTAGAAGGTCAGAGACAGCCAGAGAGAGGAGGAGGA
>NC_045736.1:986084-987247 GCF_008692095.1 Etheostoma spectabile | reverse complement strand
TGTGTGGAGCTGCCTGGAGAGAAAGGGAAAAGCGGCAACAATTGTGACCAAACAACCAAAACCAGTATTCAAAATGAGAATACAAATCTATATGAGTTTGAATATTTTCCAATCTACCACATCAGTAGTACCACATGTTTAAGTGTAGACAGATAAAATGACTTGGTTGAGGTCACAGTGGACAGAAAGCAATATTAGTAAGAGAGTGGACATGAACAAAAGTCTCTGGCATCAAAGTCACACATTTGGAGCAACATCATTCAGAACTAGCTCAAAGGCAATTCTTCTAAATATACAGCAACTGTTCAAATTTTAAAGTTACAAATCCTGTAGAGAGTAGCAAAGAAGATAATATCTGCCTGAAGTGAGAGATTGAGATGATGATGAGCAGGTTAAGAGTCACAGTGATCAGAGAGATGGAGTAGAACACAATGGTAAGGGTTTGGGGCCAAGGAGACAAGGGCTTCCTGCAGGAGATGTTTGGGAACTGTGGAAAGCAGAGCTCGGCTCCGTCCTCAACCTCCATCTGCAGAGGTCTGCAGAGAGCTGCAGCTCTGGCAGCTTTCTGAACAAACCTGAGTCATGTAACTGATTTATCTCTCTCATTCTCTTCATCTCCTCTTCACCTCTTTCTCAGACCCTGTTTGGCTCTGATGCCCCTCCTCCCTCACTCTGCACATCCCAACATCATCTTCATCACTATCTCTGTGACCCTGCCTTTCTCACTGTCTCTCTAGCCAATCTGTCTTTTTCATTCATTTTCTGCACTTGTTTTCTTTCCTTTGTCCTATTTTTAACAACTTTTCAAGTTTCTAGAACAGAAGTCTTGCATTTACAGCTATGTCTCTACAGCCATGTGGAGTAAAGTCTGGCTACACCATAGATGCATTCTGGGATAGAAGAAAAAAACACTTTTTTTCCCATTCCAATCACAATTGTCTCTGGAGGCGCTAAACTCTGGATGAAGTGATGGTGGCTCCGCTAAAGAGTCTCGTGAAATAAATAGTTTTGGTGACACATTTGCACCTGGCAAATGAAAACGCCACATACAATAATAAATGAAGTTAAATCAGACAATACATTATTGCTCTAACCAGAGTACCGCGATATGTACTTTTTCCATAGCCATCCCACTGACAGGCCCAGAAAACTCTGCTGGATGA
>NC_045736.1:982997-986074 GCF_008692095.1 Etheostoma spectabile | reverse complement strand
CCAGTTGAAGACCAACAATGTTTCCTCACTAGAATTTAGCTGAGTGAAGCACGGTGGCAAAGCTGTGTCGTTCTCACCAGCTGACCAAATATGGTCACTCCTGTCTTCAAAATACCAAGATAGGGTTGGCCTAAATGCAAACTACTAGCTTCAAAACCACAGTCAAACCAAAGGGTGGTTGCCCACTTCCCCTGAACAGTTTTCTTTTTATTCTACTGCTACCTGTTTAGTGGCTATCTCCAACAACAAACAGTCCTTGGAGGGAACCCGACTAACTATCTTTTCTGGGAGCCGTGGAGGTCGTCAACATGGTCCCCAACACTTTGCACAACCTCTCCTCACCCCGGCTCCTTCGCTGGCAGGCGGTCCAGAGCATGTGTTGTCCAGTGGACTAGAGCACGAGTTGTCCAGTGGACCGGCGCTCGAGTTGTCCAGTGGACCGGCGCACGAGTTGTCCAGGGGACCGGTGCACGAGCTGTCCAGTGGACCAGAGCCCATGGTGTCCAGCGGGCCGGAGCCCTCGGTGCTGTGCAGCGTTCCAGAATCTCCGCTAACGTGCAGCCTTCCTGAACCTCCACTGACGTGAAGCCTCCCAGAATCTCAGCTGACGTCCAGCCGTCCAGGGTCTTGCCTTCGGGTCTTGTTAGTCCTGATTACCTGGTGTATTTAGTCCCTGTTCTGTCTATGTATCTTGTTGGATTCTTAAATTCTGTTGCTGTTTGTTGCCATAGTGTGTCATTTCTCGTTTTTTCCCATGCTATCTTCCCATCAGTGGAGTTATTTGTCACTTGTTCTTGTTATTTGGATTACTTTTGTTTTTTTGGACATCCGTTTACTTGTATTATCCACTTTCAGAAAAGTACATTTTTTCCTGCTGCATTCCGGCTTCCTTTTGTTTGGTGTTCACTGTTTTGTGTTACTTGATAGTACTATACTATATACTAATTCTTAAAAGTTGCCTGCTTTCTCCGCGACTGGTTATTCTGCCTATTTGTGTAAAGTATAAGTTTTATGGTTGCTACTTGCTTGGCTAACTGTAGCATGGCTATGCGTAATACTAGAACAATGGCTAGGATACTTTTAGTTGTGTCAATGATAAAAAAGGATGGTCTACCTTGTAACAAAAAAGTAATCATGTGTGTCGTGATTTCCCTGGCAGATAACTCACATCATGTGCAGTTGTAACACAGATACATCTAGAACAGCTGGGTGTAAACAATTGAGATACCAAGGACTCATTTCAGTTTCATTGACATTGTTCATACTGCTCAGAGAAATGTATTAAACACACAAATCTTCGTTGCTTCTCTCCTACGCTGTAAACATCACCTCACACTATTAATCTCTTACAATATAACAATAGCACTGATACTTTACTAACATTAGCTTGATTATGTACGAGTATCTGATAGCTGATGTGAGCAATGAAATGGTACCAAAAACTATTATTACACTGGTAGGGACACTCACGAATAGAGTCGTCACTAATTTTGGGTTCTGCCACTATAAGAGTTAGAACTTGCTCAGAATTAAGTGTGTGTGTGGAGGGGGGGGGCTAGAAAGTGAAATTCAGTTTGTTCACATATACAGTTTCACCGCTAGATGGGAGAATTTCTTACACAATGTAGCTTTAACGTTAATTTATGACAATTAGTTTCGGCTGTGCTATCTAACATGATGTCATTGCGTTCACCGAGCACCATTTTCCAACAGAGCTGCTTCAATACACTTGCTAGATTGGCCTAATGTTTCATTACAGAGTTCTCTGTTGATTTGTGTTTGATGCTGTGTGCTCGTGGTGGTAAATGTAAACAAAGTGGCGCACCAGAAATGCAATGCGCCGTGACGTACATGTGGGTCCCCTTCAGGGCTGGGCTGATGTTGGAAGTCCTTCTAGTGGACAGAACACGTTGCATAAGCCTGAGTAGTGTAGTACATATTAATAACAGGCTGAATTTGAGAATTAAATGTTTGAATATTATTTGAATATTGATTGAATGATTGAAATTCAAATGGTATTATAGATGAAGATTGACAGCTCTACTGTTTATCTCCTAAGCTGTCTTCTGTTCTCAAAAAAGAATTCTACCTAGGGTGGGACCAAACCCACATGTCCTGCTGCTGGCTAGTTAGCAGCGGGGCAGGGGGACCGAACCCAAACGACCCGCTAATGTTAGCTTTCTAATTCCAGCCAGCCAACATGCCTTCATCATGCACTGGTAAGATTGGCACTCCTCAGGCATGTTCTTTCTTATAATGTGACAAAAGTGTTTAAAAGAAACATTAGGTTGTTATAGTTGTCTTATGGACATAATGTGATGAAGATATTCCAATCGTTCGATAAGGGCCAACAGAGGCAAGAAAATATGGGGCACAGGAATTTGGGTTATGAGAAAGGACAAGAGATACAGTTTGCATCTTAAAGGTTTAATATGTATTTACTGAACATTCAAGGAATTTAAAATGAAGTACTATGAAATGAGTAAATAGAAGGACATGATAATAAAGTAATGAGGAAATAAAGCTATTAACCAGGCCTATGCCAACTACATAGAAACGCTGTATGTAGATATGGTTTTCGAGTTTAGCCTGTCTGGTTGGACCTGGCTGGCCCATCTCAGTGTCTCTGCGGCTCTGACTTCTGCTCAGTCAGACCCTCTGTTCCTGCCACTTCCCCCAGGCCCATGCACTTCTAAGAAACTTTCCAAACTTGCCACCAGATGCCCTCACATTTTTCTATCGGCCTAACACCTGCCTGTGTACTGCTTCCTGAAGCTCTTCCCTGCTATATGTGAACTGGTGCCAGAGTTTGCCCAAGAAGTGTCCTTCTTTAGGTGGAAGATGTTTAAAAGCTTTGCTCCAGAACCTGTCTGTCTTGGTTCTTTCCAGCCAAACCTCCCTTCCCCGAGGCCTCCTCCCAGCTGGACGTGCCAAGAACACCTCCCTAGGGAGGCACCCTTACCAGATGCCTGAAGCACCTCAACTGGCTCCTTTCGACGTGAAGGAGCAACGGCTCTCCTCCAATTTCCTCTCGGATCACTGAGCTTCTCACCCTATCTCTAAGGGAGATGCCAGCC
>NC_045736.1:982125-982987 GCF_008692095.1 Etheostoma spectabile | reverse complement strand
CTCCTGAGGAAACCCATTTTGGCCGCTTGTACTTTGGATCTTGTTCTAAATGAAAATTGCCCGGAATATCAAGAGCTTTGCCTCCTGGCTCAGCTCTCTTTTTGTCACAACGGTGCGATAAATGGAATGTAATAACGCACCCACTTCTCAGCTTCTCCGACCAATCTCACGCTCCATGGTCCCCTCACTCGCAAACAAGACCCCAAGATATTTAAACTCCTTCACTTAGGGTAAGGACTCACTCCCTACCTGAAGAAGGCACTTCATCGGTTTCCTGCTGAGAACCATGGCATCAGATTTAGAGGTGCTGATTCTCATCCCAATTCAATTCAAAGTGCTTTACATAAACAAGATTAACATAGTAAAAGTTACAGTGCAGTACAAGAAATTAAACATTAAAGAGCAGAAAAAATAGCAGATTTTAGACTGCTAGTATGAGACAATGTATAAGTCGCTGCCCCACACGCATTATCGGGCCCTAACCCTAAATCTCTTAACCTGTTAAATCATGCACTTTATTCACCAGCCAGTCTCTGTCTATTTGCTGCCCCTACCCCAAAGCGCTTTAAGTGTCTATGATAAAGCATGGTATATATGTATTGAATATTATTATTATTAGAGCTGTGACAGTGTAACAAAAAAGATTAGTTAAAAAAACTCTGTAAAGCTGAGAGGAGCTGCACAGTCGGAAGACAATTTTCTGTGGATTTGGGACTGGCAGCAACCCCTCTCACATTACACATGCTAATTGAATCCCTTTTCATTTAAAAAATAAATAAATAAATCGACTTTTTCATCCCACAAATTACATTGTCAGAAACAATATGAACTGAAAAGAACAGTCCTGTTCAGTAATGATTAC
>NC_045736.1:980982-982115 GCF_008692095.1 Etheostoma spectabile | reverse complement strand
ATGGGTTCATGCTGATGCTTGTTTTTCTTCACACCTCTGATTGCAGACACCTCATTGGTTGAGATGTCATCATCACGAACCTATACAGGTGTGAACAAACTTCCTGTCCAGAGGGGTTCAGCACACCTCTTTTAGGAGCCACTAATGGGCTGTAAGACATTGTTCACAGAGAGGCAGATTAAATCTCCTGGGACCTGACTGTTTGTGTCTGACGATGCCACTATACACAATAAAGTTAATGGTCATTTAGCCCATCAAACACTGATCTACTGGGAGATGAGTTTGGATCTTCAGTTTTAGCTCTACTCATTAAGACACCATGCTGTAGCATTCACATGAACTTTGCCTCATTTAACTTTCTGAAGACTACATTGTTTTACTGTAGTTTTTCTTTTTAGAATTTAAAGGTGCTGTAAGCAATGTTGGGTAATGTTACTTCTTGTTGACGTTCAAAGTATTTTTGCAAAAAATGAGACTAGCTTGCCCATTCCTCCTCCACATCCCGTCCCCTCCCTTCTGTGCTTCTGTGCACAACCCCCCCCCCCCCCCCCCAACCCCCATCTTTAATCCATATTGTTGGTTAGTGGCTGGAACAATGTGTGTGTATGCTTCGTGGTGCTGGTGGACACAATTTGTTTTTGTTGCCTTTTGTACCCTAGGCTGTCTACAGAGACTACGCTTTTTTTTACAGTGGGTTCTGGGGACAGGCAGCTAGCAGATAGTGAAGAGATGTTTTTTACAGTGTGTTCAGGGGACAGGCAGCTAGCAGATAGTGAGGAGATGTTTTTTACAGTGTGTTCAGGGGACAGGCATCTATGGCACTTGTCCACTGCGTGGTATCTACTCGACTCGCCTCTACTCGCCTTTTTTGGTTTTCCATCACAAAAAAAAGTCCCTGAAACCTGCTACCAGGTACTTTTTTTAGTACTACCTCAGTCCAAGCGAGCTGAGGCGATACCAAAAGGTGATGTGGAAACCTGCTGACTGCTGGTTGGTCGGATCACTGCGTTTTTAGCGAACAAGAGTGCGGAGTGTGTGTCCAGAACAAAAAAATCTAGCCAGACACCGACAGATTATCTACTCTCTGCACTATTCTTACTTTTCAAATGTTCAATATTAAGGGCTATTAGGGG
>NC_045736.1:980830-980972 GCF_008692095.1 Etheostoma spectabile | reverse complement strand
TGTTGTTTCCAATATTGCACACTGTTACTTTAAAAAAACAAGACTATATATCAAAGAAAAAATTTTGTTTAGCTTTTCAAGTAGCGCATCAAACCATCCCGGTCTTCCTCCTCTGCACCCTGTGACAGTGTCCCCCCCGGCT
>NC_045736.1:980701-980820 GCF_008692095.1 Etheostoma spectabile | reverse complement strand
CAGATGCATCCCAGTCATTGTCATAAGCCTCTCTATGACTTTCATAAAGATTATACGAAGCCCAGCAGGTCAGAACCGGAGATTTCACCAGTCGGACATCGCCCACCAGACGGTCTGCG
>NC_045736.1:980425-980691 GCF_008692095.1 Etheostoma spectabile | reverse complement strand
TGCAAAGCGTGAATGCTCTGAAACACAAACGGTACACAGCATGCATGTTTTGGTGTGTAATCATGGTTGCTATAGTTCATCTACTTTATATAGCGTAGAGTAAATACTGTCCGGGGCCCCTAACACATGCAAATGTTAGCTAACGTTACTAGGAAACTTAACTTACCATTTTGTGTCGGCGAACAATAGTCATGTCGGCGTCTGAACTCCGTCGGAATTCCCAAACTTCTGTTTTTCCAGCGGTGATTTTTGTTGCTTCCTTCAGC
>NC_045736.1:980099-980415 GCF_008692095.1 Etheostoma spectabile | reverse complement strand
ACAAAACATTTCTTCTGGCTGTGGCAACTATCCGACGGGCTGTTGTGAGTCGCGTTGGAAATTACATAATCACGTGTAACTATGGTGACCAGCCACGCTGAGCCGTTGGAAATGGAAAACGGACGCAAAATGCGTCGAGTCGAGTAGAGACGAGTTGAGGCGAGTCGAGTCGAGCTGTTACCAGCAGTGGAAAAACGCCACTAGTAGATAGTGAGATGTTTTGTTTTAGTGTGTTCAGGGGACAGGCAGGCAAAGTGGCCTTTAGGAGCCATTAAAACAATGTAGTCTTCAGAAAGTTAAATGAGGCAAAGTTCAT
>NC_045736.1:979886-980089 GCF_008692095.1 Etheostoma spectabile | reverse complement strand
CAGCATGGTGTCTTAATGAGCAGAGCTAAAACTGAAGATCCAAACCCACCCCAACATGCCATCTTTTTCAGAATTTGGCACTCTTATACTTCGAAAACTTACTTCCTGCACCTTCGGATGCGCTCCAGCAGCTCTGCAATCCTAACTCTCTTTACCTGCTAAATCTTCTACTATATTGACCAGCTAGTCTCTAACTTCATCTA
>NC_045736.1:979507-979876 GCF_008692095.1 Etheostoma spectabile | reverse complement strand
AGTTTTTAGAGAGTACTAAAAAAGGATGCTGATGATACTGTGAGAGTGGACAAAACATGAAAGTTGTGGGCCTTAAAAACCCCTAAAACAGTGAGTCAAAAAACACTCTCTAGATATTAGAGAAGCTGCAGAGTCGGGAGATGATTCTCTGTGGATTTGGGACTGGCAGCTACCCCTCTCTCATTAAACAAGTTAATTTAATCCCTTATTGTTATAAAAGATCTATACAATTTCAATAAATTAAACGATTGTATCCATGTCAGACACAATATCAACTGAAAAAACTGTCCTGTTCAGTAATGATTGCATCACTTGTTGATGGGTTCATGCTGATACTTGTTTTTCTTCACACCTCTGATTGCAGACACC
>NC_045736.1:979327-979497 GCF_008692095.1 Etheostoma spectabile | reverse complement strand
GAGATGGCATCATCTGACTAACCCATTCAGGTGTGAACAAACTTCCTGTCCAGGGCTGTAAAACATTGTTCACAGAGAGGCAGATTAAATCTCCCGGGACCTGACTGTTTGTGTCTGACGATGCCACTATACACAACAAAGTAAATGGTCATTTAGCCCATCAAACACTG
>NC_045736.1:976871-979317 GCF_008692095.1 Etheostoma spectabile | reverse complement strand
AGATGAGTTTGGATCTTCAGTTTTAGCTTTAGCATTCACATGAACTTTGCCTCTTTAAACTTGCTAAAGACGACAGACTTTTTACCAGCCGATGTTTTGCCTCAAAGGATGCAGGAGTATTCTGTCATAAATCAGCCACGAACCTTGCCATTGTTGCCAACTTTCCCGTTTGGTGGTGAAAACGTCTTCTTTTACTTTTCTTTGACTGATCCCCATCTTTCTGTTGGACCCCACCTTTTTTAGCTCAATTCTAGGAAATGACAGACTTGGTTAAAATGTGAAAAGAACAGTAAGTGGCAAAAAAACAACTAAGACACTCGACTGTCATTGGCTACGACGAGCCATTGTGTCAGATTGAAAGTTTTACACACCAATTGCAAAATTCACCTCCATTTGGCGCATGGGTGGGGGGGGGGGGTGGGTTGCTTTCAGGCCCTAATTGTAATTTTGAGGGCGATCATGGTGGTTGTTCACTTGTATTTTATGTTTAGTGTTTCTTAAATTAGGACATATTAATTTACATACCGAGCAGCAAAGCTTTTTTGATTTTGGCCACAGACATAATGTCACTGAGCATTTTGTACTGTGAATTCTTCAAGACACGTGATACACTTCAAGAATGGGAACATTTGTATTTTTTTAGGGACACCTGTGACACCTGTCTATAGCCTAATTTGAGACAGGTGGACCAAGTGACCCGGAAGTAATAGTAAATATAGCCTATGAAAATAAAAGTCATGCTTTTAGAACAGGCATAATATGCAGCACTAACGTTATACCATAGTAACGTTAGAAGAAATCAAATCAATCAATAAATGGGCTGATATGAACTGGACCAAAAGAAATATGTTAGTAACAGTAGTTTATTACAGTTATTTAATATCGTGCCCATCCACGTACACATCACCAGCCACATTTAATGACCGCATTGTTTGGTTCAATACAGTTGGTAATATAGCTTAACCTTAGAAAACAAAAACTATTTGCGCGCAACCAGGGTCATTGCAACCTATTGCAACATGAATTACATATTATTCTGTAATAAGGTGTAAGTTTGTAAAAACCCAACCCCGATTCAATTTCCCAACCCCCGTAGTTGTTTGGACAGCGAACTGGGAGATTGAATTGATTAAATAAATACTGGTCAACGTGAATTCCCACGTGACGTCATGCAAAGGCCTAATAAGGTTACGTTAGGCCTAGGCCTACTAACAAGGGACATTGGGATTTTGCTGTGCTGCCCTCAAAATACCAGTCCCTATTTGGTCTTTGCCATTTGATCCTTATAAAACTTGTATTAGTCCTCAAATATAATTTTATTAAAGTCAAATTATCCTAATGCATCATATCTGTTTTCAAAAACCCGAAGGACACACTAAATGTTACCTCACTCACATTATACTGTGTAAATAGAAATGTATTGAACAGGCTAGTTAAGGAATAGTAGGCTAATAGTAGTTTGTTAATACAATCAAAAACAACATGTGAAGGTTCTCGGTCATCTATGTAACATTAGTTATCCAAGGAAGGTTAAAGTCAAGAGCGGTTCAAAACTGTTACGGTGGGGGGGTGGGTGAGGACCCAAATGCAGAGAAGAGAGGCAGGCTGAAGCAGGTATGCAGGGATTTATTTAATGACAGTCCAAAATACATGAGACAAAAGGTAAAGCCAGAGCAAAAATCCAAACAATTGTCCAAACCAGGCAAGGGGGAAGGCTGAAGTCCAAACTAAGGTCCAAACCAGGCACAGAGGAAGTCCAAACAAAGGAACACTCACAGGGGAAGGCAGGAACACGGGCAGGGAAACGCAGACTGAGCAAACTCACACGAACGTCAAACTGGACGTCATGCAAATGGGACAAAACGACACAGCACAAGACAAAAGGAACACAGAGGTTAAGTACAAGAGGTAATGAGGTAATAGGGAACAGGTGAGACGTCAGGTGAATCACATTAGGGCGGGGCAGGACAATCAGACAAACAAAGTGAAGCTAGACAAGACAAGACAAGACAAGACAGGAAGCTGACTACCAAAATGAAGCAGAAAGCAGAACAAACAGACACAGGGGAACAAGATAGGGCCAGGAAGAGAAAACAGACAAAAACACAATGAGGCCAAAGAAAGGGAAACACACACACAAACAAAAACCCCAAACCACAACACAAAACGATTACAAACACAGACCAGTAGGTGTCACACCAAGCCTCCTGTGTGCGAGCTACTGTCATGTGGAGATGATAAAGAAAATAAGTTTTATATTCTGTAATTTTGGAGAGCTAAACACTTTCTGTTATTTTCATTATACCACAAGAAAAAAAATCAATCAATAAATAGGCTTAGCCTATAAACCTGGACCAAAAGAAATATGTTGGCAATAGGAGTTTATTACAATGATTTAATATGGTGCCTATCCACATACACATCACCAGCCCTGTTTAATGAGCGC
>NC_045736.1:976617-976861 GCF_008692095.1 Etheostoma spectabile | reverse complement strand
TCAATACAGTTGGTAATATAGGGTAACCTAGGAACTTATTGTGTGTGCAGAGTTGTTACTATTAGCGCATTATATATAATAAATTTGTGGTTTCCAACGTAATGGACTGTAGGCCTATATGTGAGACATGTTTTTAAATTTTTGAGTGTTACAGTCAACTCCTAAAACAGTTCAAGCACTATAATAGCACATATGGAAATCAGACAAACATTATGGGGAGAAAGAGCTCATTTTGGTGAGTAGG
>NC_045736.1:974886-976607 GCF_008692095.1 Etheostoma spectabile | reverse complement strand
AAGCAGCAGGGCTAAGAAACGGGATTTGTGAAAGCACTCTTAGTGCGCATATTATGCCCGTTCTAAAAGCTTGGCTTTTATTTTTATAGGCTGTATTTAGTATCACTTCCGGGTCACTTGGTCCACCTGTCTTTCTTTTAATTTAGATCTTCAAATGGAGAAATGAAAATAGAAATTTCAACAACAAAAACAATCGGACCATTATTGGAATTTGGTTTAGTTGTTTTTTGTTTTTAGATTGAGAAACCAAAACAGGGGAACGGCTTTTTTATTTATATTTTTTACCGTTTTTTTATTTTTTATTATCAAAACGTACACGGACCTAAGTGGTCTTGAAGAAGATTCTATTTTTCTGTCTTTCAATTGGACTCAATCTTAACTAGTCCTGGTCTTGGACTTGTCTTCTATCACCTTGTCATCTCAACTGCTTTACTTCATTTCTATCATGCAAAATACAAGTCAACAGCTTCATCTTCTGGCAAGTCAGCAGAGCATTTCATGAATAACTGGAAGTTTAAGTTTGCAGATAATGTAGCTCTACACTGAACAATAACTGTTGCATGGAAAATGTCAGCCCTCAATTTAAGTGTCACTATTTGTGCAGCACTGGAAGCTCTGTGCTAAAACACGGAGTGTGTGCTTGTACACCAACATATCCCCTACTATTACTTTTGTATACTTAAGTAGTAATTCTTGGGATGTGGGTGAACGTTTACCACCATTTTATCCGTCACACACCTTGCATTGCTGTGGAGTCTGGACTTGTCTCAGACTTGGCCATTTGTCTCGCCAAATATTCTAGTTGGTCTCGACTGAGTCCTGCATTGCATACTTTTTATCTAAAGTAACTTCATCCTTCAAAACAAAACCAAGGAATCACACTGGTTCAGAAAACAGGTAATTGTTTATTACAAAATCCATCTAGAACGGGCATTGACATAGGTTGCCTGGTACACGCCTGGCTGCATCATATGAGGAACCATTCATTTTCATTTAGGAGTCCTTTGTAGTAAGTATTCTTCAAGACAAGTCAGTTCAAGAATGGGAACATATCAATTATTTCAGAGACACCTGTGTTGCTTGTCAATGAAGTTAATAATATGGCCTAATGTGATCCTACAATGCTTTGTGAAAATAGTAATGCAAAATTATCCGTCTGCATCGAGGCCACTTCCACCACATCCACACTATGACATCTTTAAAAAGATACTTTATATTATTAATTCAGCAATAAATCTTGACAAGCCTTTTCCTCGAAAATCATCAGTAGGAATATTCTACTAATCTATTATTCTAATATTCTAGGAACAATTCTAGTGCCTATTTACTTCTGTTAAAAGTGAACCTACACAGTTTCCTCTTGGCCCATTTATTAACTGACTCAGTTTGTGCAATTATCTGTCCTTGTCACACACATACTGTAGACATACACACACATAATAACTTATTATGTTGTTGTTGATGACAGTGATTGGCCCAAAATGATGCATCCATCATTGTGCGGTGTTTTAACTATATTGATGGCTGGAAAGATGAGCATCATATGTTTGGTCTAGTGTCCAGACAAGTCATTCTCGATCATAACAGCAGCTGGTCAACACATGCCTCAAGCTTATATATCCAGTCATCTCGCAGGTGTCAGAGGATCAAGTTTACCTCTGCAAATCAAACACCTTTTTCATCAATCATTCCTACTTAACCCTAACACTAGTGTCTCCCTC
>NC_045736.1:974391-974876 GCF_008692095.1 Etheostoma spectabile | reverse complement strand
TAATCCCTCCATTCCTGACCTTAACACCAGACATAACCTTTCTGGATGACGTCACATTACGTGACACTGTTGTTGTTTTGTGTGATTTGTTTTGATTAAAAAAACTTGTGTTCTTAAGCTGAAATGGAAGATTATGTTGTTGTACTAACAGTTTTTTCAGAAAGAAATCACAGTTGATGTTTTTCTATACTGAATCCAGGCATATACATGAAAGTGGTGTTGTTTAGGAGAGTATTTTGTTGTTGGGTAGGGTTAAACTATTTCCTATCACAAAGAAAAAAGGTTTCCCTGGAAAAAAGAACTCCTCCTATACGTGTCATACATGTGTGAATTTAAAGCTTGCATTAAACTGGGTGATTACCTAGAAACAGTATCTGGTGCTTATGACTCTTTCTTCCATGTAGCAGCATCAGAGAGACACAATACACAACAAGATAAAGCGGCGGATGGGCCACAACAGCAGAAGACCCCACTGGGTACCACTC
>NC_045736.1:974046-974381 GCF_008692095.1 Etheostoma spectabile | reverse complement strand
CACTACAAATAGGAAAAAGAGGCTACAATTTGCAAGAACTCCCCAAAATTGGACAGTTGAAGACTGGAAAACTGTTTCCTGGTCTGAGGAGTCTTGATTTCTGTTGAGACATTCGGATGGTAGAGTCAGAATTTGGCGTAAACAGAGTGAGAACATGGATCCATCATGCCTTGTTATCACTGTACAGGCTGGTGGTGATGGTGTTGGGGATGTTTTCTTGGTACACTTTAGGCCCCTTAGTGTCAATTGGGCATCGTTTAAATGCCACGGCCTATCTGAGCATTGTTTCTGACCGTATCCATCCCTTTATGGCCACCATGTACCCATCCTCTGAT
>NC_045736.1:971421-974036 GCF_008692095.1 Etheostoma spectabile | reverse complement strand
AGCAGGATAATGTACCATGTCACAAAGCTTGAATCATTTCAAATTGGTTTCTTTAACATGACGATGAGTTCACTGTACTAAAATGGACCCCACAGTCACCAGATCTCAACCCAATAAAGCATCTTTGGGATGTGGTGGACACGGGAGCTTCGTGCCCTGGATGTCATCCCACAAATCTCCACAACTGCAATATGCTATCCTATCATATGGGCCAACATTCTAAAGATGCTTTCAGCACCTTGTTGAATCAATGCCATGTGGAATTAGGCATTTCTGAAGGCAAAAGGGGGTCAACACAGTATTAGTTTGGTGTTCCTAATAATTATATAATATAATATATATATATATATAAATATATATCATATATATAGGTGTATAGGTGTATCATAGCCTATTGTATATATAGATATATAGATATATAGATATGAAGTTGACGCTGGCTTCCTAAATGGACTTAATAACTTCTTTGGGAGGTTCGAGGCACTAAACAGCACTCCAGCAGTTGAAGCTGTTCCACATCAGGAAGAGGAGGTACTCTGCCTTGACACGCCGACGTGTGGAAGATCTGAGAAGAGTCAACCCGCGAAGGCACCAGTCCCGACAACATACCTGGAGGGTGTTAAAGGAATGTGCAGTCAGCTGGCTGGTGTGGCTCACAGACATTTTTAACACACTCGCTGGACCAACCACAGTGCCAGCATGTTTCAAGTCTGCCTCCACATTTCCGGTGCCAAGAAACCCCAAGTCACCTGTTTCAATGATACCGGCCTGTTGCACTGACTCCCATTATGAAGTGTTTTTGAAAGGCTTGGAGAACCACATCGTCTCCATTCTCCCCCCAACATTCGACCCGTTTCAGTTTGCCTACCGGCGAAACCGCTCCACTGAGGATGCCATCTCTCCGCTCTCCACCTGAGCCTTGCACACCTGGAGAAAAGAACAACCCGTGCGGATGCTGTTCGTCCTTTAGTTCAGCGTTCATAACCATCATCCCACACACCTGGTGGGAAAACTGGAAACTCGGCTTCAACACACCCTTCGCAACTGGCTGTTGGACTTCCTCACCAACAGACCTCAGTCGTCCGGTCGGCACAGAACACCTCTGACTTCATCACCCTCAGCACGGGCTCCCCTCAGGGCTGCGTCCTGAGCCCCCTGCTGTTCACTATGATGACTCACACTGCGTCCCCGGTTCTCCACTAATCACATCGTGAAGTTTGCGGACGACACACGGTGGTGGGCCTGATCAGGATGACAACGACCAGGACTACAGAGAGGAGGTGGAGCAGCTGTTTGCTGGTGCAAGACAACAGCCTGATCCTGAACGTGGGAACGAAAGAGATCGTCGTCGACTTCAGGAAGAACCGGCCTCACCCCGCTCCACTGCTCATCAACAGCTCAGCTGTGGGGTGGTCAGCAGCACCAAATTCCTTGTTGCACATTACAAACAATCTCACCTGGTCTGAAAACACTCATCACTGGTGAAAGGGCACAGAAGCGTCTGTACTTTCTACGAGGATGAGGAGAGCCCACTGCCCTCCCGCCCACCTCACGACTTTTCTACGAAGCACCATAGAGAGCATTCTGACCAGCTGTCTCTCGTGTGGTGTGGGAGGCTGCAAGCCTCTGACTGAAGAACGTGAGGATGGTGGAACAGCATAAGGGATCATTGGGGCTCCCTTCCCTCCATTAAGGACACTTCATCACAGCGCTGTGTGTCCCGACCCGAAAATTATCAAAGACCCCACAACACCCCCACCATGGACTGTTTACACCCTGCTGCCCTCTGGAAAGAGGTTCCGCAGCATCCGCTGTTGAACTTCTGATCCATAAACTGAACTCTGCACCCATTGCACGCCATCGGGTATTAAAATGCTGCTGAACTTTTAGCCATTTCAGTTCCTCTCTTTTTTACTCTTTTTTACTCTTCAATTTGCACACTGTTCATCCCCTGCACTGTTTTACACTTTGATCACTGCTGCACTTCTGTATAACTTTTTGTAAATAATCCGGAAATGTATTCCATCGCACCTGGAATATCATTGCAATATTTATAAGCTGTATGCAACGCAATTTTGTTCTGTATGCACTCTGTACATATAAAATGACAAATAAATGAAGTTGAAGTTGAATATATATCTATATATCTATATATACCTATTTATTGAGAATGTGCTTTCTGATCTCCCCCACCAGATGATCTATATAAAATATCTATATAAAATATATATTATATTGAGAATGTGCTTACTACTCTCCGCCACCTGATGGCGCCCATATCTATATATGATTCATATTACATTGAGAATGTGCTGCCTGACCTCCACCACCAGATGGCGCCCGCGCAGAGTCAAGCATTTAGCTCAGCCCCCATTTGGCCATTTGGCGAGATGGGTATGGCTGCAGCCTGGAGCGTCCAATGTCATCCGTCCCGTCTCATGCGGTCCCGACTCATGCGGAGGTGTGTCCATCGGCAAATTCAGAGGGTCAAAAATACAAAATCGCGAATCATTTTCCAGATGGAGTAACGGGTAAATTTGTGACCACATTTGTTACAATCAATCGAAAAACGTTAATAACTGTTAAAATAACAATTTTGCCATATATATAGTTTG
>NC_045736.1:971281-971411 GCF_008692095.1 Etheostoma spectabile | reverse complement strand
ATTATGGTTGTATTGTTCCATATAACGTAGCTACATCTGATGAAACCTGCATCATTGTCGCAGCTTTCCTGAGGAGAAAGCCACGATCTGCACACACATCAATAAGACTACAAAAATAAACATGTTACAC
>NC_045736.1:969348-971271 GCF_008692095.1 Etheostoma spectabile | reverse complement strand
AAGACTTTTTAATTTTATATTCTAGGCCTATTTTGTTTTCACACTTCACCGGGACATTGTTGCAAATACAACTGCTTATCAGCATGGCGAGAGCATTCGACTGCTATAGTTCTACCGGCACTGCCTCAGCTGTCGGGTCTCTGGGACTAAACGTTAAAAAAACACCAAATATTAAAAGTATTTTATTCATGATAGTTGAGGCAGGCTTATTTTATTCCAGACGATAGTCTGCATTTATCTTGTCAACACAAGCATAACATTCAGAAATGAGCAAACTATATGTGTGGCAAAATTGTTACTTTAACAGTTTTTAACGTTTTTTCAATTGATTGCAACAAATGTGGTCACGAATTTACCCGTGACTCCATCTCGAAAATTATTCGTGATTTCGTATTTTTGACCCTCTGGATTTACCGTTGGACACAACTTCGCATAACACGGGACCGCATGAGACGGGACGGATGACATGGGACGCTCCAAGCTGCATCCATATGCTCTTGCATTTGGCCAATCACCGATCTTTGTTTTGCAGATTCCTCCTGTGCCTCTAGAGGGCAGTAGCATAGATTCTAGAGCAAATGTGCCACCTACATACATGACTGAGGAAGCCTAGTGACCAATCCATAGCAACCAGTACATGTGTTGAATTTGTTATTACCCTTAGTGCTTTGTTGAATGTTCTTGATATTTTATTGTTTTATTTTACGTGAATACTAGTTTACTAGAGGAGCAACTTAGTATTTGAAGTAATGCAGTAATGCAGAAAGTGTGCATTTAGTTTTTTAATGTGTGTTTCCACAACAACGTTAGTGAGGAAATCTACTGAAATGGCACCATAACACTGGAGTATGATGTGTAAGATCAAAATGCAGAAGTCAACATACAGGTATTGCTGCGGTTTTACGGTAATGAGGTCCCATGGAGATTTTTTGGTGCCCTATCACAATGGAAAAAATAACTTGTTCTCTAACAATTAAGTGAATATCTTCAGATTTGTAGTTACTTTGTATAAAGTTACTGAATAAGATCAATCACTTGATTAACTTTATCAAATGCACTGAAATTGTTGTAACTCTATTTCGTGACAGTGTAGGGATAGTTGGGTATGTTCACTTCTTTTCATTTTGCTGTCCTTCTACTGGTCTGTAACCCTCTTTACCTTATAAATTCTATTCTCAAGGGACCAGCTGATGTCTACCATTATAAGAATATACTGTAAATCGAGCACCCGGATAGCTCAGTTGGTAGAGCGGGTGCCCATGTATAGAGGTTTACTCCTCGACGCAGCCGGCCCGGGTTCGAATCCGGCCTGCGGCCCTTTGCTGCATGTCACTCCCCCTCTCTCTCCCCTTTCATATCTTCGACTGTCTTGTCAATTGCCCAAAAAATAATCTTTAAAAAAAAAAAAAAAAAAGAATATACCGTAAATCAAGACAGTGTCCTGAAGGAAAAAGAAAGTGTAGTACGTAGGAGGGCAGAGCCAGGCTATCAATCCGTCCGAGGTTAGACTTCAATATTCTTTTCCATTGATGGAAGTATTTGTGCTGTAGTCTAAATAGTTTTGTACTGCAGAATTTAAACCATGCACACGCACATAGAATCGTTATTTTTGCAATAATGTCACTAGGAAGTATACCAATGTAAATATACATTCATATTTTTAAGTGGTATATATACAGTGGTAAGAATAAATGTACACACCTATGCTAAACATGATTAAAAGGAGGAATAAAAAAAACATGTTTTGGAGATTGAGCCTTAATTTAATTTGGAAAATCCAACCTTTTAAGGACACCAATTTTTTGTGAATGAACAATGTTTTGAAAATAAATAAATGTTCTTAAAATACAGGGAGCATAAATATACACCCCCCTATGTTAAATTCCCATAGAGGCAGGCACATTTTTAATATTAAAGGCCAGT
>NC_045736.1:966683-969337 GCF_008692095.1 Etheostoma spectabile | reverse complement strand
TCAGGATACTATGCATCCTGATAAAGTTCCCTTGGCCTTTGGAATTAAACTAACCCCAACCCCCCACATCATCACCTTCACCATACCTAAAGGTTGGCATGGTGTTATTTCAGTTAGCTTACTAGCTGGTTTGATTTGCATTGAGAGGTGATCCTATGGAAATTTAACCATGCCTATGCTTACATACTACTACTACCGGAGCTGGGACGGAGTCAAGACGCAGCCACACACATTGACTTTAATGGAAACTTAATGACTCCACCGACGTTCAGGAGCGGATATGCAGACTTTCCGCAATCGGTGTAAATTAGGAGTAAGAAACACAAAACAAACGCCATACAAAAAACACTAGGAAAAGATAACTTGAAAGGGTTTTGCACATAAGTCTGTTGTAGTTTTAAGAAAAAAATATCTCTTTAATTTCCACGGGAAAAATTGAATTTTTCAATTTTTGTCCAGTATCTCCAATTGTGCGGGTGTTAGGGAGAAAACAGTAGAGAGATTGGTTATATTTGAAGAAAAGGGGGGTTGTATTCTGATAGTTAGTACCCTGTATGAGTTTAATTGCTGTTTCCCGTACTTGAACAACAAGGCGAGAGGGGATGACCTGAGGTGGGTCTTGACGTGGCCATAGGGAGTTTTCACCAACGTCACGTTCTGGGCAGTAACCCATATTGGAGATACTAGGTGTAAACAACTGAACAAAGTACAGTGGAATATTGTGCAGGTTGGATACTTTAAGTGAATGTAGCCAAGGCTAAACAACAGAAAAGCATCCAAGATACAAAGGCATATAGGGGCGGACTTGGACCGCAAGAAAAGGTTTGATATTTCCAGAAATTACAGTTTATGGGTGGTGTAGATCCCTACGAGTTGGCTCTCTTCTTAGATCCATGACGACCCGGTGATTCTTTCTCTAGTTGCATATCCCGATATAGCTAGTCAACTCCCTGCTTTTCTCGCCGAGCCCATACACAGGTGAAGAAAGGTTAGGAGGCCTATAACTAGATGGTGTGTGGATGAGTGACGGAGACGCAGTACTACGTCATCAGGGAACGTTTTGTGTGTTGTGAAAGCCAAAGTAAGTAAGGCAGTACCGTCTCTAATCAACCTAACCTTAACTGTATGACATTATTGCAATACTCACGGTGTAGCCAAGTTACTCTCAAACGTTGTTTAGAAGTCGATAATATTCCTAATGTTTTTTCTCGGTCTGACCTATAGGTACAACCTAAAACACGGCAATAATAACCATTTTTCTTGTCGACGTTCAGGATCTACTTCAGTGCCTGTGCTTTGTCGTGATGCGGAGTATCTCCAATATGGCTACTTCCGGTCTGATGACACGTCATGAAAACCCTCTATGGCGGTACCAGGAGCAGGACGCACTACTGCCAGTGCAGGAAACGCTGCTGAAGGCTTCCCCGCAGTCTTATGACTAGGCCTGGCATTCGGGTTATTCTGAGTCACTCACTAAACTGAACCGGGTTGTGCAAATCACTCAGTATTGATAGGAATAATGTTTTTTCAAATCGACCGTGTGCTCGACCAAATTGCATTTTAACATATTACATGTATACACCAAACCTATAAGGTATTCCACTGAGCCTAGCTATTCCACAGTATGTTATTTAAGAAGTGAAAGAATGGCTTTTGTTGTTGATTTGCTGTTCCCTGAGCCCGCTCACTCGCTCATCTGCTACAGATCCACTCATAGCTGGTTGATTTGTGCGATTTGCTGACTCATGCAAGAGCTCACGAGTCATCGGGGACTCGTGAGTTGACGGTGAGCCCAAGCCGCGAGCCGCGGCGAACTTGTTTTGGACTGCCTGCTTGACATGATTGCATTTTAACATACTACATTTATATACCAAAACCTGCAGTAAACCTAGCTGGGCTATGTCCAGAAGCTTGTATGTTATTCCAGAAGTGAAAGAATGACTTTTGTTGTTGATTTGCTATAATCTGAGCTCGAGGAGGGACTTCACTTGCTCGAAAAACTGATCAGAAAATATAACAGAGCGTGTAGTGGAGTAGAAAGTGTGGATAATTGGTGCAAAATGCAACAAAGTAAAAGTCAAAAGTATGCACTTTTGATTCTACTTAAGTAAAGTGGCCTACAGATACGTGAAAAATGTACTTAAGTACAGTAACAAAGTAATCGTATTTACGTTACATTCCACCACTGCTGGTTTGCATCCGGGGAACACTACAAAAACATTTAAAAAACGTTTCAGAGCAAATCACACTCCTTTGACGGCATTTTACCATTCAGTGGCTTTACTAAAATGCTCCGCGTCACCAATGCCCCGCATAACCAAAGGTTATGTGGGCTACATGACTGATAGACTGGGGTTGAAAAACAATACCACACAAATAGGCAGAAATCTGGAAATGAAAAGACATCTATAGTCGGGCCTCAATATCATCTCCAGACGTATGTTAACACCCTGAGAAGTAGGCTAATACAGCTTCTTTATCAATGTGATTGTCAACAAAAGGAAATGCCATGTTATGAGAAGAAAAAACGTTTTATAGTCTGCTTAACAAGGTTAATAAACCAACCCTGATTCGTTATTCATGCCAATAATGTGAGCGTTGTGTCAGGTGGAGGACACTGAGTGAAGAAAACCTGCTCCAGACCAGGTTAGGTT
>NC_045736.1:966589-966673 GCF_008692095.1 Etheostoma spectabile | reverse complement strand
CTCAGTTACCATAGTAACTGACTGAGGATAAGTTACCCCCTCTCTGAAACAGAAAACCCAGAGTTTCCCTCATCTCAGGGTTAA
>NC_045736.1:965841-966579 GCF_008692095.1 Etheostoma spectabile | reverse complement strand
ACTCAGAGTTTTCACTAAACCTGCTTTCTGAAACGGGCCCCTGCTGGGTTTGGAGAGAGCCTAGATGGCGGAGGGGCCTCCTCCAGCTGGGGTGGGAGTTTCCTCCTGGATCTGGCTCTCCCCCACTTAATAGCTTCATTAAAAGATGCCTGTGTGAATGGTGGAAGGTCCTGCAGCTGTGTGACAATGACTGTGTCCTAGTGATCCCTAAGAATGTTCTTGTTGTTGTTTTTCCATGTGTCTGTGTTGTATTTATAGTAGTTCTAATGTATTATTGTTAGGAGAATTCAATTCAATTCATTTCAATTTTATTTATAGTATCAATTCATAACAAGAGTTATCTCAAGACACTATACAGATAGACCACACTCCAGAATTTACAAGGACCCAACAGTTCTAGTAGTCTCCTCCAGAGCAAGCAACAGTGCGACAGTGGCGAGGAAAAACTTCCTTTTAGGCAGAAACCTCGGTCAGACCCAGGCTCTTGGTAGGCGGCGTCTGATGGGCCGGTAGACGGAGAAGAGGGTTTGTTGATGTGAGCCTATTATTTTGTCTCATCATTCCCTGTGGGAAGGTGCCTGTGTGTAGTGTTTTATTTCTGATTCCTTAGTGGTTGATGGCCTGTAGAAGTTTGAAATATGTTTTTGTGTCGAGGGATTTATGGTGGACTGTGTTATAAGATATATTCGATGTACTATATTCAACTACTTGGCTGTGTAGCAATATATGGGTGATTGT
>NC_045736.1:965120-965831 GCF_008692095.1 Etheostoma spectabile | reverse complement strand
CTCATAAAAGCTTATGCAAGCATTTCACAGGTCGTTCTCACAGGACGTTCTTTTATTGAAACATGTATCTCACTAACCACAAGGACGGAGGCCCAACCACATCACACACACACACACTATGCTGTTTGTATCAACCTATAACCCAACCACATGATTACACACTCACACACTATTATTGTTTGTATCAACCTATAAATAAAGGAACAAGGAACTGCCTCGGTGCAACTCTCTCTTGGGTGTTCAGCCCAGCAGGTTGCCCTTTGTACAAAGTAGATTGGTTGTCCTGTGTCATCTCTTGAGCCATCTTAAATGTGAAGAGAGAAATCTCTTCACAGACTGTAATGTTTGGAGGCTGGCTGTTGACCCCAAGGGGAAGGGCAGAGAGAGGAATCTTTATACTGCTCTGAGGTAGATGAATCTTTTTTAAAGTCTGTCTGCTATTTGTAGGTTTCAGTCTGGACTCAAGACATTTTCTTCTATTGTTTTAGAATTGTCTTGGACTCGTTGGTAATTGCACTCAGACTTGTCTAGAACTTAACAATTGGTCTTGCCAAATATTCTAGTCGGTGTTAAACGAGTCCAGTCTCTTCTCAAACCTATCTCTTCTCAAACCTGTCTCGTCCCAAATGTTGGTTTCATCCATCCATCTCCGACCGCTTATCCGGTAACGGGTCGCGGGGGCAGCAGCTCCAGTAGGGGACCCCAAACTTC
>NC_045736.1:964903-965099 GCF_008692095.1 Etheostoma spectabile | reverse complement strand
CTCCCGAGCCACATCAACCAGCTCCGACTGGGGGATCCTGAGGCGTTCCCAGGCCAGGTTGGAGATATAATCTCTCTACCTTGTCCTGGGTCTTACCCAAGGCCTCCTCCCAGCTGGACATGCCTGGAACACCTCCCTATGGAGGCGCCCAGGAGGCATCCTTACCAGATGCCCGAACCACCTCAACTGGCTCCTT
>NC_045736.1:964759-964882 GCF_008692095.1 Etheostoma spectabile | reverse complement strand
TCTACTCCGAGCTCCTCTCGGATGACTGAGCTTCTCACCCTATCTCTAAGGGAGACACAAGCCACCCTCCCGAGGAAACGCATTTCGGCCGCTTGTACCCTGAATCTCGTTCTTTCGGTCATG
>NC_045736.1:964265-964749 GCF_008692095.1 Etheostoma spectabile | reverse complement strand
CCTTCATGACCATAGGTGAGGGTAGGAACGAAAATTGACTGGTAGATTGACAGCTTTGCCTTCTGGCTCAGCGAACCGATCCAGTGAGTGCTGAAGGTCAAAGACCGATGATGCCATCAAGGCCACATCATCTGCAAAAAGCAGCAATGAGATCCTGAGCCCACCAAAGTGCAACCCCTCCCTGCCCCGACTACACCTTGATATCCTGTCCATAAATATTATAAACAGGATTGGTGACAAAGCGCAGCCCTGGCGGAGGCCAACCCTCACCTGGAACGAGTCCGACTTACTGCCGAGAACCCGGACACAGCTCTCGCTTTGGTCATACAGAGATTGGATGGCCCTGAGAAGGGACCCCCTCACCCCATACTCCCGCAGCATCTCCCACAATTTCTCCGGGGGGACCCGGTCATACGCCTGCTCTAGATCCACAAAACACATGGGCAGACTCCCAGGCTCCCTCCAAGATCCTTGCGAGAGTAAA
>NC_045736.1:964124-964255 GCF_008692095.1 Etheostoma spectabile | reverse complement strand
TGATCCGTTGTTCCACAACCAGGACGGAATCTGCATTGTTCCTCTTCAATTCGAGGTTTGACTATTGGCCAAACCCTCCTTTCCTGCACCTTGGAGTAGACTTTACCAAGGAGGCTGAGAAGTGTGATACC
>NC_045736.1:963998-964114 GCF_008692095.1 Etheostoma spectabile | reverse complement strand
GCACACACCCTCTGGTCCCCCTTTTTGAAGAGGGGAACAACCACCCCAGTCTGCCACTCCTTAGGAACTGTCCCAGACTTCCACGCAATGTTAAAGAGGTGTGTCAACCAAGACAG
>NC_045736.1:963894-963988 GCF_008692095.1 Etheostoma spectabile | reverse complement strand
CCCAGAGCTTTCAGCATTTCTGGATGGATCTCATCAATCCCTGGGGCTTTTCTGCTGTGTTCTTTGACTACCTCAGCGACTTCCACCAGGGAAA
>NC_045736.1:963786-963884 GCF_008692095.1 Etheostoma spectabile | reverse complement strand
GACGACAATCTCCCATCATCCTCCAGCTCTGCCTCTACCCCAGAGGGCGTGTCAGCTGGATTTAGGAGTTCCTCAAAGTGCTCCTTCCACTGCTCTAT
>NC_045736.1:963659-963773 GCF_008692095.1 Etheostoma spectabile | reverse complement strand
GAGGTCAACAACATCCCATCCTTACTGTATACAGCTTGGATGATTCCCCGCTTCCCCCCCCTGAGGTGGCAAACGGTTTTCCAGAAGCACCTCGGTGCCGACCGAAAGTCCTTC
>NC_045736.1:963520-963649 GCF_008692095.1 Etheostoma spectabile | reverse complement strand
CTTCTCCGAACTTCTCCCACACCCGCTGCTTTGCCTCTGTCACGGCACAGGCTGCAGCCCTTCGGGCCCATTGGTACCTTGCAACTGACTCCGGAGTCCTCCGGGATAACATATCCCAGAAAGACTCCT
>NC_045736.1:963198-963510 GCF_008692095.1 Etheostoma spectabile | reverse complement strand
GACGGCTTCCCTGACCACCGGTGTCCACCAGGGTGTTTGTGCGTTACCGCCCCTTGAGACACCTAAGACCCTTATACCACAGCTCCCCGCTGCAGCTTCAGCAATGGAAACTTTGAACATTGTCCACTCAAGTTCAATGCCCCCAGCCTCCACAGGGATGCACGAAAAGCTCCGCCGGAGGTGTGAGTTGAAAGTCCGTCGGACAAGGGCCTCCTCCAGACTTTCTCAATTTACCCGCGCTATGCGATCGGGCTTACCAGGTCTGTCCAGAGTCCTCCCCATCCCCTGACCCAACTCACCACCAGATGGTGA
>NC_045736.1:960148-963188 GCF_008692095.1 Etheostoma spectabile | reverse complement strand
AGCTCCGCCCCTCTCTTCACCCGAGTGTCCAAAACAAACAGCCCTTAGATCAGATGAAATGATTATAAAATCAATCATTGATCTTTGGCCTAGGGTGTTCTGGTACCAAGCAAACTTATGAGCATCCCTATGTTCGAACATGTTGTTTGTGGTGGACAATCCATGACTAGCACAGAAGTCCAACAACAGACAACGACTCTGGTTCAGATCCGGGAGGCCGTTCCTCCCAATCACGCCTCTCCAAGTATCTCCATCATTGCCCACGTGTGCGTTGAAGTCCCCCAGCAGAACTATGGAGTCCCCTACTGGAGCCCCATACAGGACTCCATTCAAGGTCTCCAAGAAGGCCAAACGCAGCGGCGCTCAGCCGGGGGCTTGTGAGTATCCCCACACCCGCCCGGCGCCTCACACCCTGGGCAACTCCGGAGTAGGACAGAGTCCAACCCCTATCCAGGAGTATGGTTCCAGAACCAATACTGTGCGTAGAGGTAAGCCCCACCAGATCCAACTGGTAGCACTCGACCTCCCGCACAAGTTCCGGCTCCGTCCCCCACAGAGAGGTGGCGTTCCACGTCCCCAGAGCCATCCTCTGCCGCCCGGGTTCGGTCCGTCACGGCCCCTGACCTTCACCACCACCCATGTGCCAGCGCACCCAACCCCAGCGGTTCCTCCCACAGGTGGTGGGCCCATGGGATGGAGATAAGGGTGCCACGTAGCTTCTTTGGGCTGTGCCCAACCGGGCTCCGTGGCAAACCTGGCCACCAGGTGACGAGCCGTCCGTCTGGGCCTGGCTCCGGACAGAGGGTCCCGGGCTTCCTCCGGGCAGGGTCACTACCTCTGTACCTCGGTTATTCATGGGGTTTTTTGTTATGTTGGTTTCAATTGACACAAATTTGGGCAACTTCATATTTGGACTGGCCTCCACAAATTTACCTTTCAGATTTTTGATTCATCAAAAACTAAACATTATACTGCTTACAGGACTATAAACTAACCCTGCAATTTCTTTCAAATTAAATATATGATGTTTGTGGAAAAAAACACCTGAAGATGATTGTAGATTTGATTTGCAAATTTTCAGAACTTTATCAAAAAAAGTGAGTTTAAATCCAAGTGTTTGAAATGTGTCCTCATCTACGCACTGCAATCAATGCAACATAGAGCATCTTAAACATCACTTTGGCATTTACTGATCTATTTCGACATTCAGCATTTTCACTCGAAAATGTCCACTCAGCGTTCGATGCCTCTTGTGACATCACCCAGATGTTAGCTCCCTGAGATCTGAACCTGCCAATGGCCTCAAAGGTTCTGACTTTGAACACCTGGTGTTGCAAGAGGATCATACATGTATCTAATCAGGCATTGTGATGCGGAACACAGCCCTTTTTCCTTTTAATTTTTTTAATGTGTGTGTCTGCATTAACACACCTGATTCTGATTAACAATCAGTCCTGTTCCAGTTAAGGAAAGTCATGTTACTGAGTCAACCCAGGCTGACTCAATGAAATATAGCCAAACAGGTAGGGGAGTCATCACCTGGACAACAGCTCCCGGAGATCAGTGTTTGCTTTTGGGCCCGAAGACTTCAAACTATCACAATGTCACATCTTATACATAATCAGCCGTTGTGCTTTGGACACCAGCCCTGCATGTTCTAGATGTTTCTGAGCATCAACAAACCTGTCGGAAATGATCAGCTCACTAGTTTGTGTCCTAGGTTAACATTCCACTGTGTACTCTGGCATTATGCTTTTGTGGGGATTGGAGACACAAAATCAAAGATATTTTAATTTAGAAGACTTAAAAAATTAACAGGTTGTATAGTTATAATTATAGACCATGTATGTGTAGTTTTACACTTCTTCCTGTGCATAGTTTGACCCATTTTACTTAAATATTGTATACGTGTTTGCTGTTTCCTTCACCTCTTTTAGCTTGATTTGTGCAAGTGAGATACAAAACAAGCCAGCCTGTTCAGTATTGATGTAACTCTTTCCTCTTGATCTTTAGTTTTCGTAGTGGGTTTTGGAGTGTCACTTTGATCTATTTACTTTTATTAAAGATTATGCCATCGTTATATCTTAAGCTACTATTGTGCTTTCATCCTTGTGGTGTACATACATCTTTTCACAATTTTGCTAAATAGACTACATTTTTGGTCCTTTGATGAAGTGAAAAAAATGGTAGCTGTTTTTTTAGTCAACAACCCCATTGGAGTGTCTTGCTCTTTCATTTACTTTTGGGTGTACTATATTTCTCAGCTGTGAGATGAGTGTCGTTGGCTACATTTGATAAACCCTACGTACCCGAGGAAATTTCCCAAAAATCCCTTGATGATAAATATGAGCAGAGTAGCCAAGCGGCGTGGACCCTATTGTTTTTATTTTGGCGACAGACACAATGTCACTGAGCAGTTTGTACTGTGGATTCTTCAAGACATGTGATATGTAAAAAAAATAGGAACATTTATATTTTTTAGGGACACCTGTGACACCTGTCTATGGCCTAATTTGGTCCTACAGTGTTGTTACACTGTACTTGCTTTTGGATCATTACAAAAATAATGCAAAGTGATTATCTTAAAATAAAAGATATAGTGTCTCTTGCATCGCATAGATTATGAACAGGTAGCTAAGTGGTCTTGAAAAGGATTCTTTTTTTCTGTCTCTCATTTGGACTCAGTCTTGACTAGTCCTGGTCTTGAACTTGACAATGTACTACACCACTATTCATCTTATCGTCACAAATGCTTTACTTCCTTTCTATCCTGCATAATCCAAGTCAACAACTCCATCTTCTGGCAAGTCAGCAGAGCATTTCATAAATAACTGGGGACCCATATTATCAGCCCAAATTACATCACATAGTGTAAAACATCAATAAAAGGACATACATTCTGAATAAGTCTAATTTATTATTGTATTTCATGCTACTTACAGTGGGGCTCGAAAGTTTGGGCACCCCAGGCACAACTTTGTAATAATGTGCATACATAAGATAAGAAAAAATGGAAAAATCTCCAAAAGGCATCAAATGA
>NC_045736.1:959226-960138 GCF_008692095.1 Etheostoma spectabile | reverse complement strand
TTAGACATTCGTATAATATGTCACAAAAACTTATATTTTATTTCTATCATTTACATTTTCAAAATAACAGAAAAAAAAAATGGCATCTGCAAAAGTTTGGGCACCCTGCAGAGTTAATACCTTGTAACCCCCATCCCAGCAGAGGGTAGCCAGCCAAGAGTCTTTCAATTCTTGTTTGAGGTATCTTTGCCCACTCTTCCTTCCAAAAGTCTTCCAGTTATTTGAGATTTCTGGGCTGTCTGTCACGGCTGCTCTTTTAAGGTCTATCCATAGATTTTCAATTATGTTCAGGTCAGGAGATTGTGAAGGCCATGGCAGAACCTTCAGTTTACGCCTCTTGATGTGTTTAGGATCATTATCCATTTGTAGAAGCCATCCTCTCTTTAACTTCAGCTTTTTCACAGATGGCATCAAGTCAGCATCCAAAATTTGCTGTAAATTTTATTCAATCCATTTTTCCTTCTACTCGTGAAATGTTCCCTGTGCCACTGGCTGCAATACAACCCCAAAGCATTATTGATCCCCCCCCCCCATGCTTAACAGTTGGACAGAGGTTCTTTTTATTAAATTCTGTGCCCTTTCTTCTCCAAACGTACCTTTGCTCATTCCGGCCAAAAAGTTCCATTTTAACCTCATTGGTGAGCATAACTTGTTCCCACAATGCATCAGGCTCATCTATATGTTAATTTGCAAACTTCAAAAGCTGATTTATGTGGTGAGGACGTAGAAGGGGTTTTCTTCAGATGACTCTTCCACGAAGACCAAATTTGTACAAGCATCTCTTCATAGTGGAATGGTGTAGCACAACTCCAGTGTCTGCCAGGTCGTGCAGTAAAACGTGGGTTTGGACTCTCACACTCCTGCGAGCTGTTCTGTCTGATATTTTTCTTGGTCTTCCAGATCTTGCTTTAA
>NC_045736.1:958188-959216 GCF_008692095.1 Etheostoma spectabile | reverse complement strand
TTCCACTGTTCCTGATGACTGCCATTTCTTAATTACATTCCGAACAGAGGATATGGGCATCTGAAAACTCTTTGCTGTCTTCTTATAGCCTTCTCCTGCTTTGTGAGCGTCAACTATTTTCAGTTTCAGTTTTCTAGACAACTGCTTAGAAGAAGCCATGGTGCTGATTGTTGGGGCAAGGTCAGGTGAGTCTGGTCATTTAAAACCTTAAGATTGACATCACCTGGTTATTCCAGACGATGACTGAGAAAAATCCATGACACTGTTGGGTCTCAGCTTTCCAAAGGGGGCGGTGCATGCTAGAAACTGAAGGGTGCCCAAACTTTTGCAGACACCATGTTTTTGTTTTCTGTTATTTTGAAAGTGTAAATGATGGAAATAAAATCTAACTTTTAGTGACATATTATTCAAATGTCTAATCTGTCATTTGATGCCTTTTGGAGATTTTTCCATCTTTTCTTGGCTTCTTTATGCACATTAATACAAATTTTTACCTGGGCTGCCCAAACTTTCGAGCCCCACTGTATATGTTAGGAGATAGCATAGGCACAGGCTAATTACTGCTAACTAAATTGCTAGGTAACATTAGTAATTAAACCTAGCAGCTAATTTTAGTCGAAACTGTCTGCAAGCTTACCCTGACAATACGCTGATTTGTCGACTATGTGACAGCAAGTCGCATGGTTACGACACAATCGTTAGCCTATTTTTACAAAAACGCTACGGCATCATAAAGTGAGGTATAAGGTAATGGAGCCTTTTATACATTGTCATGTTTTTAAACGCTTCAGATGTAAAGTTATTTGCTGTCAAAGTGCCACCAAAATGAATGGCTGTTAGGGTTTTTCCTTACTGTCTCCTCCCTTCCCCTTGTCCATGTATGTCTTGTCTGTTTGTTTGTGTGGGCGTTTCAGCAGGCTCATCTCCGCTGACAGTGCTTTCACCTGCGGCTCATCACCAGTTGCAGCTCACCGCACCTGTGGCTCATCAACCATCACTCTCCCTGTTATATGCTCTGGTTCTGCTTC
>NC_045736.1:957220-958178 GCF_008692095.1 Etheostoma spectabile | reverse complement strand
CAGTTCGTCAGCTTACTACCCTTGGTATTATGCTTAGACCTCTTGATAGTTTGCCTTATAGTGTGTTTCTAACTGTCCGTTCTCGCCTCGCCATAGTGTGATCTCGGTGCCAACTCGTTGCCTGCCTGCCTGCCTGTCTGCATGGCCACCAGCCTGCCTGACATCCTGTCTGTTCGCCCTGACCGCTCCTCCAAACACCATCACCTGAGCTCCGTCAAGCCTGGATATTCCCTACACTTTGGCTCACCTGCTTTCTCAGTAAACCTGCCTGATCTCCTTACTCCTGTGTGTCCGCTCCTGAATCCTCCTGTGTATCATAACAATGGCAGTCAATGGCAAAAGAGTGCTTTGTAGCATTAAAATGGCGCCATAGGAGCTACGCTTTGTGGACACTTCCTTACCCCCTTGGTCATTATTTAATCCTTTGCTCATTTGGCCCCTTCCAATCAATCTGGTGTACCCGGCACCACTGCAACCCTCTTTACCTGATAAATCCTCCACTTCATTCAACAGCTGGTCTCTCACTGTCTATTGCCTGCTGAGCTACACCAACCTCTTTGGCACAGGTGGTTTTAGATTCCTGAAATAGACTCTGATGAGTGGTGAGCGTCTGGCATCTTCAGGCATTCTGGTGGAGGAAGAATGTGGTCCCCCCTGAAGCACTTTGAGTGTCTATGAGAAAGCGCTATATAAATATATGTAATTGTTATTATTATTATTAGAGCTGTGAGAGTGAACAAAAAAGTAAGGTTTGGGCCTTAAAACCCAAATACCAGTGAGTTAAAAACACTCTGTAAATCTGAGAGGAGATCATTCTCTGTGGATTTTGGGACTGGCAGCAACCCCTCTCACATCATTGAATCTCTTTTTATTTAAAAAATAGAATAAAATAAAATGAAAAAAGGTTAAATTATTGCATTGTCAGACACTACAAACTGAAAAAACAGTCCTGTTCAGT
>NC_045736.1:954728-957210 GCF_008692095.1 Etheostoma spectabile | reverse complement strand
TCACTTGTTGATGGGTTCATGCTGATGCTTTTTTTTCTTCACACCTCTGATTGCAGACACCTCATTGGTCGAGATGTCATCACCACTAACCCATACAGGTGTGAACAAACTTCCTGTCCAGAGGGGTTCAGCACACCTCCTTTAGGAGCCACTAATGGGCTGTAAGACATTGTTCACAGAGAGAAAGATTAAATCTCCTGGGACCTGACTGTTTGTGTCTGACGATGCCACTATACACAATAAAGTTAATGGTCATTTAGCCCATCAAACACTGATCTACTGGGAGATGAGTTTGGATCTTCAGTTTTAGCTCTGCTCATTAAGACACCATGCTGTAGCATTCACGTGAACTTTGTCTCTTTAAACTTGCTGAAGACTACATTGTTTGAATGCAGTTTTTCGTTTTAGTACCATATGGTTGTCAGCAGGGCCTGAAAGCAACAGAACAGGCTTTTTACCAGCCTTTTTACCTAATTAAGGTGAAACACAGGAAAAGCACAAGTATCGTTCCTAAAAACATTTAAATGCTGTCTAGTTATTAACAATTGTGCAGCATCAAGTTATATACAGTATACATCATTTCTTTCAGGAGAACCTGGGCTATCAAGATATGCATTCGGCACGGATGCCACATAAATGTGTAAATTATTATGTTACTATAGAGACAAAAGAAAAGACTAAACAGAAATGCATTGAAATCACACAAAGAACAAAAACAACTTCATTTTGGCTTTTAGATTGTGTTATTTTATGTGTTGGCAAGCAGGGCAAACAATAATAAACTCTGTAACTAACAAAATTATCAAAGTATTTAGTTTTTTTCCCCAGAACATTCCGTGAACTTTAATCCAAAAAATGTTAGTTGTGTCAGCTCCAGGGCTTTCTCTGTCTGCTATTTGACACATTAAGTGCTATCATAACATGTTACATAGTTACCCCTTGACCAGTTTATGTACAAGCGTGGTTTGTGGATGTATCTGGCTTAGTCACACATGTACATACACCCACATTATGACTTATGTTTTTATTGTAGACAGTGACTGGGTGGCCCAAAATGATGCATCCATCATTGTGTGGTGCTTTAACTATATTGATGGCTGGAAGGATGAGCATCATTTGTTTGGTCTAGTTTCCAGACAAGTCGTTCTCCATCATATCAGCTGAAAAGATGTGTCTTTTTCTGTCTGGATGATGCAGAGGTCCCTGGGTGTTTATAATTTCTGAAGAAAATACATCTAAAATTATCTGTTTTTGCTCCACTCCATCACTTAACCTCTCACCCCCCCTTTCCCACCGTTACTTGTGTAAGCTTTGACTATCATTGTAGTTTTTTAATGAAGTTTTAACCGTGCAATTGTCTCTTGTTGTTTTTGTCCAGTCCAAATTACATCACTTAGTGTGAAACATCAATAAAAAGACATGTTACATTATGAACAATTCTAATTCCTTATCATATTTCATGCTCACGACATCAGACTCCAAATAGTTTCTACTTTAATTTCCTCTGTCCTATGATTACACTGTAAATGTTTCCCTGGACACGTGTCAGCAAGTATTTGATGAACAGTTGTTTAACTTCTTGCCTAAAAGGACTTCATAGTTATTTTTAAACTTGTGTCAAAGAGACAAGACATTTTATACAGGAACTAGATATCAATGGCACTTAAATAAACACATTTTGTTTGTAAGATGAAATGGAAGATTATGTTGTTGTACTGACATTTTTATCAGAAAAACACTGAAGTTTTTCTTTACTGAATCCATACACATACATGAAAGTGGAGTTGTTTAGGAGGGTACTTTGTTGTTGGGTAGGGTTAAACTATTTCCTATCACAAAGAAAAAAGGTTTCCCTGGTAAAAAAGACTCCTCATACGTGTCATACATGTGTGAATTTAAAGCTTGCATTAAACCGGGTTATTACCTAGAAACAGTACATGGTGCTTATGACTCTTTCTTTAAATGCAGCAGCATTAGAGAGACACAATACACAACAAGATAAAGCTGAAGAACATGCCTTTTAATTGTTGATCATACACAATTTAGACTTAAAGACAGGAAAGTATATTGTCACTTTCTCTATTTCATAACTCACTCACTGAACATCAGGAACATATTCATTCCTTTAATCCTTAGACTGAGTCTGATCTCATTTCCTCCACAGCCTCTCTACAGCATGTTGGTCTCACAGGAGCCAGGCTGCAGTATCTGGAGAGTAACTATGAGTTTAACTGCTTTTCTAAACCAGGGGTAAAGGAAGGCATAGATCACAGGGTTTAGGCCAGAGTTACAATAGAACACAAAGAGAACATAGGAAGCAGATGAAGCATTGACAAAGCTTTCACCTGCAAGAGAGACAGCGTAATATGGGCAGAAAAATATTAGAAACACAACTATAAGAACACCAAGATTCCTGGCTGCTTTCAGCTCCGATTTCTTTGCCTTTGGAGTCACTGACAGCTGGAGTGTGACAGCTGTAATG
>NC_045736.1:954607-954718 GCF_008692095.1 Etheostoma spectabile | reverse complement strand
TGGCACGAGCCTGAGACACAGCCACGGCAAATATTCTCAGATACAGAGCTATGATGACAGTAACTGGAACAATAAAGGACAAAACAAGATCAACAGTCAATGAGAAAGGGT
>NC_045736.1:954257-954597 GCF_008692095.1 Etheostoma spectabile | reverse complement strand
CACACATGCTCCGTAACAGGATTGATACCTCCCTGGTTGAGTTGGGACATCCTTTAAATAAAGGAGGCTGTAGGAAATGGAACAGAACCAACACAGACAAACACAGAGTTTAACTCTCCTCGCAGTGACTTTAGTGGTGTAATGCAGAGGGTCACATATAGCCACATAACGGTCAACTGATATGAGCACCATGATACCTATTGAGGAGGAGGGAATGTTGACTGAAATAAGAGTATACACAGAACACACATAGTCACCAAGAAACCAGCAAGATGTTTTTCGGAGAACTTCTAGAGGCATCAGCAGGAGGCCCACTAGAAAGTCTGAGACAGCCAGAGAG
>NC_045736.1:953974-954247 GCF_008692095.1 Etheostoma spectabile | reverse complement strand
TGTTGGTGGGTGTGTGGAGCTGCCTGGAGAGAAAGAGAAAAGCACCATTGAAGTATCAATAATGACAAAACAATCCAAACAGAAAAAGCACAATTTTGAACATTTTTCAATCCACCACAGAAGTAGTTACTATAAGTTTTTGTGTGCACAGAGGAATTGACTTGGTTGAGGTCACAGTAGACAGAAAGTAATGCTTGATATTAGTAAGAGAGTGGAAATGACATCAAAGTCAGACATTTGGAGCAACATCATTCAGAACTAACTCAAAGACAA
>NC_045736.1:953701-953964 GCF_008692095.1 Etheostoma spectabile | reverse complement strand
TATACATCAGCTGTTCACATTTTAAAGTTACAAATCCTGTAAAGAGAAGCAAAGAAGATAATATCTGCCTGAAGTGGGAGATTGAGATGATGATGAGCAGGTTGAGAGCCACGGTGATCTGAGAGATGGAGTACAGCATAACGGTAACTGTTTGGGGCCAAGGAGACAAGGGCTTCATGCAGGAGGTGTTCAGCAGCTGTGGAAAGCAGAGCTCGGCTCCGTCCTCAACCTCCATCTGCAGAGAGCTGCAGCTCTGGCAGCTT
>NC_045736.1:953319-953691 GCF_008692095.1 Etheostoma spectabile | reverse complement strand
CCTGAGTCATGTAACTGATTTATCTCTCTCACATTCACTTCATCCCCTCCTCTTTCTCAGTCCCTGTTTTACTTTTATGCCCCTCCTCCCTCACTCTGCACATCCCACCATCATCTTCATCACTCTCTCTGTAACCCTTCTACTCAGACTGTCGTTCTATCAATCTTTCCATTGTTATTATTTACCCTTGTTTACTTTCCTTTGCCCTATCATTGTCCTACACATTCCTTGTGAAGTTACTTCAACAGTAGTCTTGCATTTCAAAACTTCAGAACTTTAAAAAAAAAAACTTTTTTGTTCCCAGTCCATCATTCAGAAATCTCTGCACGTAAGCTTGCAAGGCTGCAAACCAACATTGAATGCCCATGACAT
>NC_045736.1:952517-953309 GCF_008692095.1 Etheostoma spectabile | reverse complement strand
GCACTGCATTAAAAACCAGCATCATTATGTAAAGGACATTATTACTACGTTGCTCAGGAACACTTTGGAAATCCATTGTCAGTTAACACAGTTCATCGCTACATCTATAAGTGCAAGGTAAAACTCTACTATGCAAAGTGATAGACATATATCAACAACACCCCGTAACGCCACTGGCTTCTCTGGGCAAGAAGTCAACATTTTAAATTGTTTTTGGAAATCATGGACATCATGTCCTCCGGGCCAAAGAGGTAAAGGACCATCCATATTGTTGTCTGCGCAAAGTTTGAAAGCCATCATCTGTGATTGTACTGGGGTGTGTTAGTGCCAATGGCATGGGTAACTTGCACATCTGTGAAGGCACCATTAATGCTGAAAGATAGTCCTGATTTTGAGCAACTTTGGAGCAAATGTGACACCATCCAAGCAAAGTCTTTTTCATGGACGTTGCTGCTTATTTCAGCAAAACAATGCCAAGCCTCATTTTGCACATGTTACAACATGACCTTACTTGCTGCTTTTTTCCCATCAAAATAGACTTGGCCACCATACCGCATATTCTGGTACGCTCCGACTGCGCTACAACCCTAACCCTATTTACCTGCTAAATCATCTACAACATTCACCAGCTCGTCTCTAACTGTGTCTATGTGCTGCTGAGCAGCACCCCACTTTGGTACAGCGGGTCTTTAGAGAGTTCTAAAAAAAGGTCGCTCATGAAAACTGGGAGAACAAAGAAAATATTAATGTTTTGAGCCTTAAAACCCCCAAAAATCAGTGAGTTAAAAACCC
>NC_045736.1:951795-952507 GCF_008692095.1 Etheostoma spectabile | reverse complement strand
TGAGAGGATCTGCAGAGTCGGGAGAATTATCTGTGGATATGTGACTGACAGCAACCTATCTGACATCACACATGGTAATTGAATCCATTTTATTATTAAAGATCTAAAACATTCCAATTGATAAAATTATTATTGTACTTATGGCAGACACAATATCAACTAAAAACATCACTGTTCAGTAATTATTGCATCAGATGTTTTTTTTTTTCATGCTTTCTTCACATCTTTGAATGCGGTGACACCTCATTGGTCGAGATGTCATCATCTGACTAACCCATGCCAGTGTGAACAAACTGCCTGTCCAGAGGGGTTTAGCACACCGCCTTTAGGGGCCGCCAATGGGCTGTAAGACATTGTTCACAGAGAGGCAGATTAAATCTCCCGGAACCTTGTGTGTATGACGAGGCTCACAAAACTAGCAAATTAAGAAAATGGTAATTTTATTTCAAATTTATTTTAAAAAATAAGAAAAAACAAACGTATCACGTCAAATAAACTCTTGTATGATGATATGTTGAGAGATCCAGAGCTAGTAGCAAAACTCTAATATTTTAGCCAACTACTTCATCTACTTCTGCACTCAACCGACCCTCCCCATTTTCCCTGGGAGATTACTGTTTTTCATTGCCCTCTGCTGGGTTCCTCCTATGGTGAAACCTCTCCTGTATTTCTCCCAATTTATAATACATTTTCACAATTTTTTCCTTTTCGT
>NC_045736.1:950662-951785 GCF_008692095.1 Etheostoma spectabile | reverse complement strand
CAACCTATTTTTGGCACAACACAGCGAGTTTAAGCTCTAAGACACTAAAGGTACACAGTTTCCATCCAGACAACAATACAACTAAAACAAATGTCGTCATGGCATGCATGTGACGCAGGAGGATAGACAGCCTCGTCCTTCTTTGAGGAAGAGAGAAATGTACACTAAACAAAATACTCACGCCAGTAGCTTATACATCTGCATTCTTTCCTGAAAATAAAAAGACTAGTTAAGTGTCCATTGAAAATGTGCTTATCTGGGACGGGCCGATTCCTGTGGTATCGCTGCTTGCAGCTTTCTCCAAAACCATTGAACACCAAAACTACCTGCAAATGGACCCCAAAGCACTGTATATGCAAGGCAACTCTCAGCAACTCAACATGATATAGTGTCAGCAAAAGAAGCCTTTTTATTGAGTTTCCTCTAAATGAACTGCTCTGAATGAATTTCATTTATTTATTAACATCCTATATCCAACGCTCTCCAAACAACTCAAAGTAACCCTAAATAACTAACTAACTGTACTTCTTGAGGAGGCTGCGCTCCTTTAACATCTGCAGCAAACTGCTGTGGATGTTTTACCAGTCTGTGGTCACCAGGTCCTCTTCTACACTGTGGTGTGCTGGGGGGCAGCATATCAAAGAAGGACACCCACAGGCTGGATAAACTGATCAGGCTCTGTGGTCGGCATGAAGCTGGACTCACTGGTGACGGTGGCAGAGAGGAGGACACTGGACAAACTGCTGGACATTACTGAAAATGCCAGCCACCCCCTGCACACCGTCATCAGCACCCAGAGGACCCGGTTCAGTGGAAGGCTGCTCCTTCCCTAGTGCCGGACCAACAGACTCAAGGACTCCTTTGTCCCTCATGCCATCAGACTGTACAACTCCTCACTAGGGGGGAGGAGGAAAATAGGGCAGAGAGGACAATACATACATAGAAAAGACTTACAACTTAACTAATAGTCAAACCATCATTAAAACTTATAATTTTATGTTTCTAGCTAGACTGAGCATTTTATAAAGGCTTCCATCATATGTCCATGTGTGAATACATTTACGCACAGCAGCGTGCGTGGCGTTTTGGGTGTTTTTAGCGTGTTGAGCGTCAATCAGAAAGT
>NC_045736.1:950534-950652 GCF_008692095.1 Etheostoma spectabile | reverse complement strand
CAACTTTATGGTAATGAGTTATGACGTAGTTCAGCGGCTAACGCTAGCAACCAATCGGATTATAGACGTCCTTTGCGCTGGCTGATCCCGGAGAAGCATACGATGTAAACTTTTGTTG
>NC_045736.1:949941-950524 GCF_008692095.1 Etheostoma spectabile | reverse complement strand
ATTCATTCTGAGGACAAGCTCATAATCGCCGTTGCTAAACCTATCGTTTATAATATAACGTTGTTTGTACATAGGGACCAGTTAACGTAACCTGCCGATCACAGTGAAGTCCTAGATTCACTAGGATTAGTCTGGCAGCTGCTCGCTCTGCTTGCATGCCGCAACGGTTCAGCGGCTAACGAAAAAGCTAACTGCTAACAGACCCAGCTACGACCAATTAACAACTTCTGTCATTATAAATGTAATTTATAAGGGTTTTTAGTGTCAGTGTATTGGCTGTGGCTGTGTGTGCTTCTCCCGGTCAAACAGGATACTAGGAAGTATCTCAACAACACCAAATTTAAACCAGATAGTGAAATGCAGCCATTAAATGTAAAGGTCTAAAGGTTGCTTATCCTAAGGTCTAAAGGTTGCTTATCCTAGTGGAAGGGGCCTCAAAGTTGAACCAGATGTGGAAGGCTTAGGGGTCTATGACTGATACCTATATTTGTTACGCTATATAGACCATGATGAAGAAGCTGGAATCCAGAGTGTAATTCGGCAGAGACACTCTCCGAGCTTCTGCAGAGCTTGTAAATTGATG
>NC_045736.1:948623-949931 GCF_008692095.1 Etheostoma spectabile | reverse complement strand
TTGATGTAAATAAACCTTTTAATAATCAATAAACAGTGTCAAGCAGATTCCTGTCAACACATCATCCAGCAGGGCTCAGACACCACAGTAACCAGAGGGAAAGTAACATTAGATTTTTACCCAAACCACAATCTTTTTCTAAACACCATATGGCTAGACGCAAGTCCCGAGAACGTCCAACACTGATGCCAAGCGTCCGACCAAGCGCGTCTAAATACGATGCTGAAGGATCGTTTGTGGTTGGGTCAACGACAACGCCAAAGGCACCTTACCAAGCATTGCTTTCTGGTGTGATGGGAGTAAGAATGTGCTTGAAATACACACTGTTTTTATGTTTAAAGTGAAAGCGATCTCACCCTTAACAGTAAAGTCCCACAATAAGACAAACAAAGTTACCAATTGTGGCAGTGGTAGAGCATCAACTCATGTGATCTACATGTTTTGTCAAAGGCGTCTGGTTGCTTTGAAGAGAGCAGAGATAACGACTTCAGTTCCCTGTTGTAAAGGGCTGCCTGACAGCATGGTAAAGCGGTGGAAATACTGTTAACATAGTGTACACTTAAAGGGATGCTGGGCCGATTTAAAACCAGGTCTGTGTCATGGCAGTGTGTGTGCAGATGAACGCCTTCACACCATTGGTAGTCTGACGGGGTTTTTTCTCAGACTTGGAGTATTACTTAGTGTTCAAAGGAATTTGAATCATAGATGTTATATACAGATATTAGATGAGGGACATTAACCAATCAATTCAATTCAATTCAATTTTAATTATAGTATGAATTCATAACAAGAGTTATCTCGAGACACTTTACAGATAGAGTAGGTCTAGACCACACTCACGAATTTACAAGGACCCAACAGTTCTAGTAGTTCCCTCCAGAGCAAGCAACAGTGCGACAGTGGCAAGGAAAAACTTCCTTTTAGGCAGAAACCTCGGTCAGACCCAGGCTCTTGGTAGGCGGTGTCTGACGGGCCGGTTGGGGTTAGAATGAAGAGTGGCAATAACAATTCAATTCAATTCAATTTTACTTATAGTATCAATTCATAACAAGAGTTATCTCAAGACACTATACAGATAGACTACACTCCAGAATTTACAAGGACCCAACAGTTCTAGTAGATTCCTCCAGAGCAAGCAACAGTGGCGAGGAAAAACTTCCTTTTAGGCAGAAACCTCGGTCAGACCCAGGCTCTTGGTAGGCGGCGTCTGACGGGCCGGTTGAGGTTAGAACGAAGAGTGGGAATAACAAAATTAGAAAAAATTAGTAGTTTGTAGCAGTTCTTTGTAGTTCATGGCATAGCAGGGCA
>NC_045736.1:947934-948613 GCF_008692095.1 Etheostoma spectabile | reverse complement strand
TTACAAGGCACAGCAGGACGTGGCAGGGCACAGCAGAGCGTAGCAGATGAACATGGCATCGCAGAACGTGTAGCAGGACCATGGCAACAGCTGCTACCAGGATTTTGGAGTCTCCCTGATCCAATGAAACATGCTGGGCGAAAAAAAACATAAGGACTCCGGGGAATGACTCCCCAGAGCTAGGTTAGTAACAAGCATTTCTGGGACATGGATGCACATAAATGGAAAGATAGAAAGATAGAGGAGAGAGGAGCTCAGTGTGTCGAAAGAAGTCCCCAGCTGTCTAAAACTATTACAGCAAAACCAAGAGAGACAGGGTAAAGAGAAGAGCATGGTCAGGCTAGAACTCTCCCCAACGGGATCGGGCTGTATCGCCCTGCCTCACTCTAGTTTTATTATATTATTGATTATATGATAGATAGATCTGACAACTATTACGAGAAGCAGGTGGGCCGGGTTAGGCGGACGCTGCAACTCCTCACTCCCTAACAATATTCAATTATATGCCCTAACTATAAGCTTTATCAAAGCATAACCAAGAGAGTCAGGGTAAAGAGAGGAGCCTGGTCAGGCTAGAACTCTCCCCAACCGGATCGGGCTGTATACCCTGCCTTCCTCTAGTTTCATTATATTCTTGATCATATGATAGATAGATCTGACAACTATGACGAGAAGCAGG
>NC_045736.1:947161-947924 GCF_008692095.1 Etheostoma spectabile | reverse complement strand
TAGGCGGACGCTGCGACTCCTCACTCCCTAACAATATTATATTCTATGCCCTAACTATAAGCTTTATTAAAAAAGGAAAGTCTTAAGCCTACTCTTAAATGTAGGGATGGTGTCTGCCTCCTGAACCCAAACTGGAACCTGGTTTCACAGGAGAGGAGCCTGATAGCTGAACGCTCTGGCTCCCGTTCTACTTTTAGAGACTCTAAACCACAAGTAACCCTGCATTCTGGGAGCGTAATGCTCTTGTAGGGTTGTAAGGAACTATGAGCTCTTTAAGATAAGATGGTTCCTGACCAGATTGCATGATTTTAAGATATACATATATACACACACACCACACACACACACACACACACACACACACACACACACTACTAGTCAAAAGTTGGGGGTCACTTATAAATGTCCATACCACTCCGACAGACAGAACACTAGCTGATCTAGGTGGGTGGCTGTAATTTAATGCAATATCTACATTTCCCATAATGAGCAACCATTCATCCAATGTTCTAAAGGCTCATCTGTTCAGTAATCTGATATCATTTTAAAAAACTAATTGAGGAAACATTAGAGAACCCTTTTGCAAATCTGTAAGCACATAATGTAATCTGAAAATTTGTTTAAAAAAACAATGCAATTGGGCACCCAGATAGCTCAGTTGGTAGAGCGGGTGACCATGTATAGAGGTTTACTCCTCGACGCAGCCGGCCCGGGTTCAAGTCCAGCCTGCGGCCCTTTGCTGCATGTCACTCCCCCTCTCTCT
>NC_045736.1:945865-947151 GCF_008692095.1 Etheostoma spectabile | reverse complement strand
GTCTTCAACTGTCCTATCAATTAAAGGCCTAAAATGCCCAAAAAAATAATTAAAAAAAACAACGCAACTGATTTCAGGCTGTGGATTCTTCAAGAGGCGTGATAAGTTCAAGAATGGGGATACTTGCATTTTTTAGGGACACCTGTGTATTTAGGGAAACCTGTGACTGCATAAAACCTAATTTGATCCTACAGTGTTGTGACACTGTACTTTCTTTTCGATCATTACAAAAAAATAATGCAAAGTGATTACATTAAAATAAAAGATATAGTGTCTCTTGCATAACATGTTATGAACAAGCAACTAAGTGGTCTTGAAAAAGATTCTACTTTTCTGTCTTGACTAGTCCTGGTCCTGGACTTGAAAAAAAAATCACCTTGTCATCACAACTGCTTTACTTCATTTCTATCCTGCACAAAAACTAGTCAACAGCTACATCTTCTGGCAAGTTAGAGCATTTCATGAATGACTAGAAGTTTAAGTTTTCAGATAATGTAGCTCTACACTGAACAATAATTGTTGCATGGAAAATGTCAGCCCCGAATTTAAGTGTCACTTTTTGTGCAGCACTGGAAGTAGTAACTCTTGGGATGTGGGTGAAAGTTTACCAACATCTTATCCGTCACACACCTTGCATTGCTGTAGAGTCTGGACTTGTCTCAGACTTGCCCATTGGTCTCGCCAAATATTCTAGTTGGTCTCGACTGAGTCTTGTATTGCATACTTTTTATCTAAAGTAACTTCTTCCTTCAAAACCAAACCATGGAATCACACTGGTTCAGAAAGCAGGTAATTGTTTATTACAAAATCCATCTAGAACGGGCATTGACATTGGTCGCCTGGTACACGTCTACCTGCATCATATGAGGAGCCATCATTCATTTTCATTTAGGCCACAGACACACATGCTGCAGAGTCCTTTGTGGTAAGTGTTCTTCAGGACAAGTCAGTTCAAGAATGGGAACATATCCCTTATTTCAGAGACACCTGTGTTGCTTGTTACTGAAGTTAATAGTATGGCCTAATGTGATCCTACAGTGCTTTATGAAAAATAATAATAAGAAATGATCCTTCTGCATCAAGGCCACTTCCACCACAGCCACATCTGTATTTCATACATGTGAATTTAAAGCTTGCATTGTTGGGGAGGGTTAAAATCTTTCTTGACCACAAAGGGAAAAGTTTCCCTGGGAAAAAAGACTCTTCATACAGTATGTGTTATATACAGTATGTGTGAATTTAAAAGCTTGCATTAAACTGGGTGATTACCTAGAAACAGTATATGG
>NC_045736.1:945604-945855 GCF_008692095.1 Etheostoma spectabile | reverse complement strand
TCTTTCTTTAAATGCAGCAGCATCAAAGAGCCACAATACAAAACAAGATAAAGCTGAAGAACAGGCATTTCCGTTGATCATGCACAATTTAGACTTAAAGACAGGAAGGTGTATCATCACTTTCTCTATTTCATAACTCACTCACTGAACACTTAACGTGGGTGGATCTATAGATATAGATATATAATTCAGGCCAAAAGTTTAGACACACCTCATTCAATGTGTTTCCTTTATATTCATGACTATTTACA